>NW_024581164.1:0-18537 GCF_017639235.1 Corvus kubaryi
CCCTTCCCTTCCCTTCCCTTCCCTTCCCTTCCCTTCCCTTCCCTTCCCTTCCCTTCCCTTCCCTTCCCTTCCCTTTTTTTTTTTTTCTTTTTTCCCCCTGCTTTACTTTTCTCTCATCCCTCCTGCTTCCCTTTCCCATTTCCTTTCTCCAAACCCCTGAGCTCAGGGGCACAGAGAAGCCAACGATGTGCTGGCACACCTGAGCTGTGCAGAGCAGTGAGATGCACCAGCTCCTCTCTCCCAATTCCTGCAGTATTTGCAGCATCATCCCAAACAGCCTGTGGCCAAGGGACCCCCCTTCCTCCCCACTGCCCCCCTCTTGGCGCTTGCTCCACTGACAGGCGCGGGAGCAGCTGCCGTGGGATGGCTGTGCCAGCGTGGTGGCCAGATGGGTACAATCACCACGGTCCCATCAGCCAAGCAGGGGCCATGAGCCTGCTGTGACCTCGCTGCTCGCTGCAGGCATGGTCCCCTCCTCCTCCTCCTCCTCCCTCTGTGTTCTCCTCCTGGCCTCCTTTCGGTAAATAAGCCTCAGCCATGCGAGCCACTCCAGAGCTCCCTGCTCCACCTCCACGAGTCCTGTATCACACAGCCCCGAGGTCTGGATAACTCTCCATCTGTTCAGGGGAGGCCCTGCCACACGTGCTCCCGGGCGAGGGAGCTGCGGGGTCGGGCTTCCCCCTGCGAACACGGCAGCAGGAGGCTGAGCCACCCCGGTGCTGCCACAGCATCCTTCCCTGGCACCTCGGGTGGGATGTGTGCTGTGGGGATGGGACTGGATGCTCTTTGGAGACCTTTCCCTGCTCTGGATATATTTTTTCTTCACATGATGCTGCCTGCTGGGGCATCTGACACTGCAGGATTCAGCTGCGCCTGCTGTAAACGTCGGGGGCTTTGGGGAGCTCTGTCTTTGATCCGTGGTTCCAGGGGGAGCCTGGTACTGGAAAAGTCAAAGGCGTAACACAGCTGGTCCCTTAGCTCCCTCCCTTTCTGGAGCTTTCCTGAAATGGTTCCCACTGTTGGTGCTGAGCTCAGGCAGTGGGTTTGACCCTTGTTTCTCTGTTGCCTGGTGTGGCTGGATGGATGGATGCTCTCCCTCTGTCTCGCAGTACGGCAGTGCTGGGTTGTGGGATCCTTTCCTGAACCCTCCTGATCTGCTCTCTGGTTCTCCCTCTCCCAATGGCCCCGGCAGATTTCAGATCCATCTCTGGAGCCCAGAGGGGTAGGAAAGCACCCTGGGGAGGCTGAGGACATCACTTCATCACCTGTGGGATTTAGGGAGAAGGGAGGGGACCTGCTCCATGGCCTGGTGTGGCACTGGGTGCTGAGGGCTCTCTGCTGCCTGCAGCATGGCTGGATGTTGGGCAGTCTGCTGCAGACTCCGTGTTTAGGTGAAATCCTTGCCTAGAATTGCAAATCCTCATCCTGCACGGCCAGCTTCTGTTCCAGCTGAACTCTAAATTCCCTGCACCACACTGGGAAGAGAATTGGTGTCTGTGGTGCAGAGCAGTTCTGTACCCTGAGCTTGCTGGGTGCCTGAGGAGCATTGTGCACGTCTGATGTCTCTGGATCCAGGAGCTGTGGGGTGCTACACCAGCCCATAGTTCCTGGCAGCCTGGGAGCTCCAGGGTGCTCACTTATCCCTTCTGCAAGTGGGTATGGGGTGGCTGTAGGACCTGGGATCCCTGCCATCTCCACACAGCCATGCTGCAGGCAGGGAGAGCTTCTGTAGCTCCTTGAGGAGACTTTGTGACTCCGGAAATGGACATAGGACAGAGGTTATGTTCTGCTAATGGGTTTATTTAAGGAGCTGACAGAGGCCGAACCAGTGTTGCACCTGGGAGACCTCCATGTCCTGCAGGATGGGCCTTTTGATCCCAAATCTCATCTTTGCTTTTTGTGGGTGGTTTCATGGTTTCCTGGTACTGCCCCTTGTGCAGGTGGGTAGGGAGCTTCATCGGAAGTTCTGGGGGAATTTTGTGGCGTTACAGAATTGAGGGTGTGTGAGAGCAAGGAGAGGAGTTGCTTAAATATCAGCATGATGTGGCACATGCCATGGGGCATTGCAGGAAGTTGTTTCCTGACCTCAGGTGCTGCATCCAAGCACGTGAGTGCAGCCTCTGGGAGACCCCAAGGAATCCTGCTGCTGCTCAGAGCATTCCTGGGCCAGCTGCACTTTGCCTGACTCCCACCCCAGCCTTCCCATCCTTCCATAAGCCCAAACTCACCTGTTGGGGAGTTCCTGCTGCCCTAAAAGACTGCCAAGGTTTGGGTTCAATTCTGAGCTTCTGGTGTAGAGTTAAACCCGACCCAAAGCCAGCTCGGTGCCCTGTTGTATGATTTGAACCTTTCAGGCTGTAACTTGGGTAAGGACATGATGCTTTCAAGAGCACATGGGGGAGAGGCAAGGAATAATCCAAAATGCTGGAAAGCAGGGTAGAAAAGGCAATTTCTGTAAACTCGTAATTTTCTAGTTTCTGTGGCTTTGGTACGATCAGAAAAGTGCTGGATGGGTCCCTGGGCGACCCCAGAGGGTGTTGGCAGAGCTCCTGCCCCAGGACTCGACTCCGGCTTACACAAGGAAAGGATTTTATGGGCAGCGGGGACACGGTGGCCCAGCTCTTTTCTAACCACAGCCCCTCTGCTGGTGTTGCAGCTCCCGAGGTGACGCAGGAGACGGTGGAGTCCCTGATGCAGAAGTTCAAGGAGAGCTTCCGCACCAACACGCCCATCGAGATCGGGCAGCTGCAGCCCGCGCTGCGCAGCACCTCCGTGGGCAGACGGAAACGCCGCAGCCGGCCCCGAGGTAGGTGGCCATGGCCAGAGGAGCTTGGCTGGGGAGGAAGGTGGGAGCCTCCTCACCCTCGCTGCTGGGCGTGGGGACACCAGAGCTCCTCTGTGGTGGGGTGAGAGAGGGACAAACCCCATGCAGCATCCTCTGGGTGGTCTGGTGGAGGTGCCCGTGAGTTGTGTCACGTCGCGTCCCCTCCAAGGGATTCTGCTGCAAGCCCAGAGTCTCTGTCAGCTGCCCCAGCTAGCTGAGGTGGGAGTGAATCACAGTTTCGTGTCAAGTTTTCATTTCATGAAGGGGTGAAATTCATTTTGGCTGTAACTCACATCACTGGAACCTCTCTTCTTTCCGCTTTCCCAGTGCTTAGGGGCTTTAGGAGCTACACAGAGGGTGGGAGCAGCATTCATGGATCTAAAGGCTGTACCACACTAAAGGCTGTGCCAAGGGTTTGGGTCCAGATTTCCATCTGTGGAGGAGGCGGAGACATCAGATCCCTTCAGGGATGATGGGGATGAAGGTCCCTTGGCCATGATCTGCCCAGTGCACTGAGGGTCTTTGTGTCAGCTCTGGGAGCTGGGAAGGAAATGCTTTTCTTTCTGTTTACTGTTGGGTTTTGTTTTTCATTTATTTATGAGTCTGAAATGTGATCTTTTATTCCTGATACATTTTCCTGTGATACAGGCCTGGAGAGGACTTTTTTTTTATTATAGCTCTGCCCATAAATTATTTACTCAGTGTGAAGGAAATGTTCTGACTCTTTAACTGGTTTAAATTATTTGGTTTGTTTTCTAGTAGTTATTCAAATATATGTCTCTGGATTTTAGTGTGGGTGTGGGTGCTCTGGGGTCCATGGGGACTGTCAGGGAAAGTTTCCCTGATTCCCTGCTCCAGCCTCATTTTTTTTGGGCTTGTTTTTATTTCATTTTTGAACTGCCTGAAGGTAAGAGGCTTTTTGGTCACTAATGGAACAAGTCAGTTAATCCTTGCAGCTGAGCTTCGGAGGAGACACAGTGCCCAGCTGCAGGCAGAGCCTCTGGCTGTGTGGGAGCACAGCATGGCCCCGAGCCAGCCCAGCCTGTCCCCAGTCTCTGGAGACACCCCCACCCCATTTCCCACCTCCCCAGGATTCCTCTGCATGTTAGTGACCACGGGAACAGTCAGTGGATATCAGGACAAGAGCACCCTTGGTCTCTCTCCGTCTCTCCCCACTGGTTTCCTCAGTACGAGAACATGAGATTGCTTTGTACCCAGTGAGCAATGAGGAGCCCGAGGTAGAATGTACCCTGAGGGCTTCAGGAGGGGACTCTGACTCCCAGTGTCCCCAGCCACAGGCATCCCTCACCAGCACACCCTAAAAAAGAGATTTCAAGCTCTCAGTGGTCAGAAATCCCCAAAAAGCCAGGCAGTCCCAACATCTCCAGTGGAGACCTCGCTCCCCACAGCCCCATCCCACCCATCCTCTTTTCCTCTTAATTTGTCTTTTTTGCTTGTAGAGGTGGTGGCTGGGCGCTGCTGCTGAGCTGATCCATGCCTTTCCCTGCCCATTCCCTGGCCTCTCCTGTGCCAGAGGTTTTGTTTTCACAGCCTGTGGTTACCTGTGCCGCTGGCAGGCGAGTGGCTGGAGTGCGAACAGCCCTCCAGGGTAAAGAATGATACCACAACTCAGGATGTTTACATTTTCCATCCAATTGCAAACATAAACTCTTTGCCTCATTAATCCATTGCAATCCACAAGACTTTTTTTTCCTCCCCCTAAATGAAATTGTCCATTTGGGATACATTCATTTCCTCCTAACGGCCGCGTGACAGTTCCGCTGATGGAGTTTGCATCCAACTTTGTTTCTGGGTAGTGACAAGTCAGCCTGATGGATGCATGTGTGTAATTATTTTCTTGTGGTTTGATTTAATTAATGTTTAACCTCATCAAAGCCCTACAGCTGGAGTGCTGTCCCTGCAGGAACTGCACACAGCAGAAGGATTTCCTCCTCTTCGGAAACGCTCCGAAAGGGTTTCCGAGTGCTACTCCTTCAGAAGGGTGGGATAAACCATCCAAGCCAGAGAACAACCCAACCCCCAGTCCAAGGGAAACAAATCTGGGATAAACTTTGCCTTGCTTCGCTTCCCTGCTCTGAGTGTGCTTAAGCTGCTGCCCATTGCTCCTCATTAAATCTGATTCTGCCCTGAGTGTTTCCAGCAGCGCTGGGAAAGGTGCTGTTCTCCCAAGTAGATTGACTTTAAAAAAACCCACCAAACCACAGCACCCTCTCTATTTGCTGTGCCATATAACTTTATTTCGTCTAATGCCTCTTTCATACAACCTTTCTCCCTAAGCACTTCTATGGAGTGAAGCACATTCAGAGCTTATAAATAATTGAGGGAGAGCGAGGATGGAGAGAGCCGAGTGTGGGAGGGGTGGGCTGGAAGGAAGAGGTCTCTGCTGGGGGCTGGCAGCACCGGAGGGAAGGATGCTGCGTTCTAGAGTGTTTATTGATCCTGAAATGCAGCCCCGGAGCATCCCAACCTGGCTGCCCCAGAACCGGGCAGCGGTGCCCCGGGGAGAGGCAGCGGAGCAGGGACTGAGGGTGTGGCTTTGGCTGATGGACCATCCTGTGTGCTCAGCCCTGGGGCTGGGAGGTGGCCTCGAGGGTGGCCGGTGTGCGCAGAGAGGGGGTCTGGTGCCCTCTCCTGGGGCAGGGCTTTAAAAACACTCTGGATTTGGGAAGAAATAACCCATAATGGTCCTTCCCCTGAGACAGGATGTGCTGTTCATCGGGCTGTGCTGCTTACTGGGGCTGCGGTTCCTGTGGTTTGGAGATCTTGGCTGTGCCCTGAGTTACCCAAATCTCCCTGAGGGAGGAGAGCTGAGGCTCAGCTGGGCTCATCCATGGTCCCTGCTTTTGCCAGGACACCTCTGCTTCCACCTTGCCCTGTCTGACTGTCCTGTGGTACCTGTGGAGCGTTTTGCTGGTGAGGCTTTTCTGGGGTTCACCTGGGACCTTTCACTGCCCCCAAGTCAAAACATCACGTCCAGCTCTTTGAGCTGGTCCTTGGTGAAATAAAACCCTTCAGGCTGTGCAAGGGCTGCTGTCTGGGATCAGCATGGTCCCAGTTTTTCACAGTGGAGCTGTCACCTGGTTGTGGCACCGCCTGCACTGGTGGGGTGTTCTGGGTAGAGACAGAAGGAAAAGGGAGATCACTGAGGAGGAAGAGTTTTCCTCAGGTGAAGCCAGTATGTGTGAACATACCCCTGCCACAGGGCACTTAGTTTTAAAGGGCATTTTATCTTTATTCTGTTTGTTTGTTGTTGGCTTGGATTTTTTTGGGGAGGGGGAGGTTGACTGGGTAAGTTTCAGAAGAAAATGTTTGTGTATTGTTTTTCTTCCTCCTTAAATCTGCATCTAATTTACCTTTCTCTGACCACATTTGGGTTGGTTTTTTTTCAGTTGTCTGGTGCTCTTCTTGGGGTTAAATTAATTAAACTGAAAATTTCCACTTAGCTAATTGCATTGCCCTGCCAGCTCTTAGTGCATGGACCTCGCTGCTGTGCTGGGGAGGGCATTCCTCATCCAGTTTTTACTGGGAAGCCTGGGAGCAGAGGGGCTTCCTGAACACCCAGCAGGCAGCATTGCCTGGGGTGAGTGAGCATGGAGTGGGGTGAACCCAACATGGTCGATGAGGGAAATGGTGGGTCTTGAATTCTGTGATATGTACAGGTGTTTGCCTTTTTCTGGAGGAAAAAGATGCAGAAAATCCTTTTTCCATTGATAGTGGCTGCAGGGCAGAGGGATGCACAAAGATGTCACCCAAGGTGGCACTGCTGGGGACAAAACCAAGCTCCCACTTCTATTATAACATCCAACTTGGAGGGATTAAGTGTCTGAGGTCAGCTGGGCCTCAGATAGGAGTTATCCAAATAGCTGCTGTCACTTATTTCTTTATTTTAACTCTGTTTTGATTCCTTTTACATCTATAGTTCTTTCCTTGAGATATTCTGTGACCTTCTGGCTTCGGGGAAAGGATTAAAAATGTCATGTTTGCTTTTTATTTCCTCTGTAATGACAAAAACCTCACTTTTAAAAACATACACATGGCTTCAGCTGACAAAAAGTCTTTGGGGATAAATCTGATTCCTGAATTTTATTTCTTTATCCCCACTCAGCATTAGCGGGACCATCTTTAATTGCACAATAACGAGGTGTTTGCCTTGGCACCCCGCCTTGCTCCCCACTAAATTAATGCTGCACTCGGAACAAGCGCCCTACCCTGGCGCCTGGCTGAGCTGAGATCTATTTGAAGGGATTAACGAGCTTGTAAATCTGCAAACAGGATTAGAAACAAGAGCATCTTCCTAGAGCTCCTCTTCCTCACCCCCCATCTTCTGCCCAGCTCGTTCGCCAGGCAGTGGGGCAGGAGGCAGGCAGGGAAGGGGAGCTCTGTTTTTCTCCGGTCTCAAAAGCAGGAGTAAACTGGGTGTAAAGAGGGTGTACATCCCCGTGGGAGCTGCTGGAGAGAGCTGCCAGTGCATTACAGGTACCTAGCTCTGAGAAGCTGCTGTTCCCCTGTTCTCTGCCTTTTAAGCATCTTATTCCAATTTGTAACCGATTGCAGTGATTAGGATCTTTTTGTTTCCTGATACTTGGTGGTTTTCTCCCTGTTTCTGGAGAAAAGGGAATGCTGACCAGGCAGGACTGCTTGGCTTTATCTGGGTGCTGTCCTTGTTCATCAGTAATTGCACATGGGTGCTCTCTGCCATGAGTGTCCTTGGCCCCATCGTGATTATCGTCAGCCCCATGCCCTGGTGAGCAGCCTGTGACCAAGACTGGTTATGGATCCGGAAGAGGAGGCATCTCCCCACTTGTAAATGTCTCACTGGGCTGATTTGATCAGATTTTGGGGCCAGTTAAACATGAGATCAGGTTCATGGCAGGATTACTTGAGGATTAGTGTCCCTGCGTCCTCCAGGTTGCTTCAGCTGGGCCCTGAGATCCTCAGCACCACCACCAAGATGTGCTCCAGCATCCTGGATGCCACGAAGGTGTAAAAGCACATCCCTGGCAGCTGTGTGTGTGCCCCAGGCTGGTGTTTCCCGGCCAACCTCTGGCACTGCATGTTGGGTCAGAGGAGACGTTTCCGCTGCGGGCGGGGGACCTGCGCTGGGTCTCACAACTCCTGTATTTATACATCCTGCTCAGTGCTGGGTAATCAGAAAATGCAATATCGCTGTCACCAGCTCTCTGAAGACATCCAGCCTGAGTAATTTAACATGTCAGCTCCATCCATCACGGAGACGCAGCCGGCACACAAACGCGGAGCGGCCGGAGGGGGCTGGGCCGGTGGCTGGCGGAGCAGCTGCTGCCTGTGCCAGCTGCCTGGTCACCTCAGTGGTCTCTGACAGCACAGAGAGCGCCACATCGCTGCCTCTGTCCACCCCAGCCATCTGCCTGTGCAAAAGGGGCCAGCTCTGGTGCGTGGGAAGGTGACAGAGGGACGTGCCGTGTCCTACCTGCACAGGCAGCGTCCAGGTCCCTCTGCCGGGCAGGGGCGAGGGCTGTGCTGGGCTCTCAGGAGTGGGGGGACCCTCCCACAGCTGGTGTCTGTCCCCCAGCCCCGGCCACTGCGGCAGCCCCTGCTCAGTGAGAAGGGGATGTGCAGCAGGGCTGCAGCCCTGGCTGGTTGCCCAAGGGCCTGCCTTAGAAGCCCAGGTTAATTAAGATTTTCCTCACTCTTGCAAATAAGCCTTACTGGCCTTACCACTCCGCTGTGCCTTTCAAACCCCTTGGTGTGGGTGCATCATGGCACTGGGTGTTTTTTGTGGTGTTTGTGGCTGAGGAGGGGCTGATGGTGGGTTATGGTTTGGGGTCTTTAAACCCTCCAGCCCCGCTGTCCAAGCACTGAATGCTGCTGTGTGCAAGCACTGACCCTTCCTGCTGCTTCCAGGAGCAAAGGAGCCGGCAGGGCCTCTTCCTGCCCCGCTGCTGAGACTGCCCTGGAGGGCACTGCTCGACCAGGTCAGGGCATGGCCAGGGCAGGAGCCACGTGCCGAGCTCCTGGCGTCCCGCTGGCTCCTGCCAGCCACCTCTCATCACTGTGATTAAGGATTTCAGAGGGCAGAAGGCACCGCTCATTTTCTGTTCTTCTGCCAAGAAATGGGGAAATTGTGCTTCTGCCTAGAATAAAAGATTTTTTAAAAACAGTAAAATATTTTAATGGCAGTTTAAAGGGCCACTGTCAACCCCCAGAGGCCTCTTTGCTTTAAGCTCTGCAAAGATTGAAGGACTTCTGCCAATTAGAGTCTGTGGTGCCTTTTAAGCATCCATCGCTCCTTGGTGGGTCTGGGGAGGAAGCCAGCTGGGTTCCTGCTGCATCCCACACCGTATCCGGAGAGGAGGAGGCCGGGTGAGCCACGGGCCAGCCCTGCTCCTGTCCGTCCTGACCGCTGCAGGGTTGTGCTGCTGGCTGTCACAGCAAGCTGGGGGAGCAGATGGGCCAAACTGGGTGCTGAGGGGCAGCAAAGACCCTCAGGTGGGTCCTGGGTCCCTCCCAAGTGCTGTATTCCCCCTGTACCACTTGTCCTTGCTGGGTTTGCTTTGAAGCAAATGCCTAAAATTCACTGCATTTCACCGTGTAGGTGTCCTTGGGGAGAGCAGCTGCCGTGCTCGGGAGTTTTCTTTGTAAGTCCCTTGAAATACATTTGTGTTTTTATTTCTGAGGGTAAGAAAGCGTTTTCTTACATCCACATCACTATAGGCACTGTAGGGTCTTGATTTTTGATGAAACCATGAATGGTAAAAGTTCCTGCTCACTACTGGTGACCCCAAGCAAAGAACCTTAGCAAGGAGTGGGGGTTGCTGGCCCGATCCTGAGCTCTGCTGAGGAGCTCCTGGCTCCACCTGCTCCTGAGTATCCCAGCTGCCAGGGCTGATTTTTTCCTCTCTATTGCCTGCAGGTGGGATCGGGTTTGGACGTGCCAAAGGCAACTCTGGCTCCGAGGCAGACGATGAAACCCAGCTCACCTTCTACACGGAGCAGTATCGGAGCCGGAGGCGAAGCAAAGGTACGAAAGGACGCTGTGACTACACTCTGGTGTCGGAGGAAAGGAAATGGCTGAGCGCCTTCACTGTCCCCATGGGTAGTGGTGTCCAATACTGCCCAAGTCTAAAGGACAGCCACACCAGTCTGTGGCGGTAAGGACATCCCAAGATGTGCTGTTTGTGTCCTGCAGCACCATGCAGGAGCCATAAATCCCATTTCCCAGCGTTGTTGCTGAGGTTCTGGGTTTCTTTGATGGTTTCTAATATCAGTTAGCCTCCACATGCCCTGGCACTTCCCCAAAGCTGCACCAGCAGGGAGTGATTGTGTCTGTCATCGTCCTGGCACCAGCGCAGCTGTCAGGGATGGTTACCTTGGCAATTCCTTGCTCCAGACTCCTGTTTTCTGCCCTTTATTTCCCATGCAAAGCATCCGTTGGATGAAAATTTCCCGGCCTTCCTCTTGGCACAAAGGCAATTAAAAGGAACAAATTCAAAATGAGGGTTGGGGCAGGGATTTGTAGACCCAAGCCCCTTCAGGCTCTTTTGTGAGTTAGAGAAGCTGAGAAACTGAAATATCATCTGCAGTTTGAAATGAGTGTCCTCATTTCCTCTGGTCACATCACGCCGGATTGGTTTTGTTTGGGACTCTCAGCCTGAGCTGTTTGGTGGAGGAGAGGACGAGTTTTGCTGCTGCTGCTACTGGGTTTGAAAAATCACTGTCGGGAAATAACTCCGTTGGGAAGCAATTTAAAAATTGCACAGTGGGTCTGCTCCCTCCATTTGTTTTGTACACGAAGCCGGGCCTCGGCAGAGCGCAGCAGCCAGATAGATGCTGGTGCCCACCGCAGCAGCACACAGCCCCATTTGTTTCCATGATGAGCCATTCCCATAAATGCTTCCAGTGCGTTTATTTGAATGTGAAATCAGCTCAGCACCTCTGATCAGCTCGGTGGTTGCACATGGGAATAAACTCACGCATGCACAGGGGTGTGCTGCAGTTGTTCCTGCCCAAAGGCTGGGCCTTCAATTTTACATGTTTGGGTGGGGTTTTTTTTCTTTCCTTTTTTGGTTTTAGAACCAAAAAAAATCATCTCTGTGTTTAAAATGAGCTTTTGATGAACAGGATGAGAGGATTCATGACTTACTTACCTGTTGCAGTACAAACGTTCAGGGGAAAATGATAGAATCAGAATCCCAGAACGGTTTGGGTTTGAAGGGACCTTAAGGCTCGCCTCGTTCCACCCCCTGCCATGGGCAGGGACACCTTCCACTGTCCCAGGTTGCTCCAAGCCCTGTCCAACCTGGCCTTGGACTCTTCCAGGGATGGGGCAGCCGCAGCTTCTCTGGGCAACCTGAGCCAGGGCCTGCCCACCCTCACAGCCGAGAATTTCTTCCCAATATTCTTCCTAACCCTGCCCTCTGTCAGTTTGAAGCCATTCCGCCTTGTCCTGTCATTCCATGCCCTTCTCCAAAGTCCCTCTCCAGTTCTGTTCAGGTACTGGAAGGCTGCAGTTTGGTCACCCCTAAGCCTTCTCCAGGCTGAGCAATCCCAACTCTCTGAGCTTTTCCTCATAGGAAAGGCGTTCCATCCCTCTGATCATCTTTGCGCCTGTGTGACAGAAGGAAGGAATTGGTTGTGTTGCAAACAGGGACAAAAGAAACTGTCCCAAAACACTGCTGGTGCAGGGATCAAATGTCCCAAGTGCTGGAGCAGCTTTTTCAGTGACTTATTCAGGGATACTGGGCAGGGTGTGACAGCACTTGGGTACTTTGGAAAAGTCACTGAAGTTTGGGGGTTTTCAGCTTTCACCAGGGAGAGGGGTGATAGGGCACAGGGAAGGTATGGAAAACTGTGTTTTAATGAGAGGCAGATAAATCTTTGCAAGGCTGCCTTGATGCCATTCCCCTTGAGGTCAAGTGCTCTGTCAGTCTCTTGAAAAAAGCTCATACTGGATGCCGGGTACAAAGATATTTTTATTGACATCTGTGTTGGTTTTTGGTTGTTGGTTTAAGCTTCCTTGTAGGGCAAGTATAAAGGAACGGATGAATGGGAAGAATTCCTTTCTTTCCCTGTGAATAAGCTGTTGTTCACCTGGGCAGCTTTGATGGCTGGGTTTGAAGGGAACACAGGAGGCAGAGCTGCCTCGCGCCATCGCACAGGGCTGGCTGTTAGATCTGCCTCAGTGTTTGAGCAATGCTGTGAGAACCTGGTTTGTTCGTGTTCACTGGGGGCTAACTGAGGGAATTGTCTTGCATAAAGTCCCCATTGTACTTCCCCTCCTGTCTAGATAAATTTGGCCATCGCTGCATCCTTGAAAGGAATTTTCCATTATCCTTTCATTGACTCTCCTCTCCCTCATGGAAGCAAAGCAGTAGCGTAGTGGGAAGTCGTAGTTCCAAACTCATAATTACAAGTTCAGCCAAGATCCATAATTGGACAGGATCGTAACTCTAATAGAGAAGGATGTGTCGTCAGATACAGTTAATTCTTACAGAGATGTTCCCCTATCGATTGCACCAGGCTTGCGTGTCGTTGCAGGTGCCTTCAGATAGTTATCAGGTCCAAGGAGAGGGATTCCTTGGGGTTTCTCTCCTCGGATAAGATTTTGCAGGATTGAGCCTAATTATTTGTACTGTCAAGGCATTGATCCCAGACGATGAGATGGGAAGTTTCCACTTAGGAGGTGTGCAGGTCTGCTTTCCTCTGAGCTTGGTTAGTGGCCTCCTGTGTCTCCTGGAGAAGGAGGACAGCAGGTTCTGCAGTGCTTTGGCAAGGTATGTTAGAGAGACATTTGCACAGGACAGTACTGAGCAAGGGAGAGCTTGTTCTGAGCTCAGGAGCAGCAGACCCACTGGTACCTGGTTTTCAGGGCAGGAATACATGGAAAAGTAAGAGACAGCACCTTTTGTGGTCCCAGCACACTGCACCACTCACATTCCCAGCTTCTAGGTCTGTGGGGTGCCCTTACGCTGATGTTACTGTGTCTTTGGAAAGTCTCCAGAGAAATTATAGGGGAGTAGAGTGCGAGGAATAAAGCAGAGATCTTCCTGTGGAATCTTGGTCCTTGCTGTTGGGCTCAGCCCCATCTCTGGGATTTGAGCTGGGAGAGGCACTGCTGGCTTATGCCAAGAAGTACTCTGTTCATACCCAAGTCTTCAGTGAGACATCCCTTCTCTTCGCCACAGTCCCCTGCCTGTGCTCACACCCTCCACTTCTCTTTGATGGATCAGTGTGAGCTCTGCTCCAGTGGCATGCAGTCTCAAGGGAGCTGGAATCGGGACTGCTTTTCCAAGCAAAACAAGTCCTGAGAGAGGCTGTCAGGCTGTGCACAACTCTGTGCTCAGAGGCTGGAGGGACCCTCAGCTGGGGCCAGGGATGGCTGGTTTGCTCCTTCCTGCTCACCCTCAGCACTGACTCGAGGATTTCCAGAAATCAGAATTTCTTGCAACCTGTTTGCGACAGGTTTGCGCACTCCAAGGCTCTGCTTGCTGTGGGGGCTGGCTCTCCCCTTTCCCATTCCCCTGGGAGTACCAGGAAATGTGGGCAGCTCCTTGCATGCTGCCTGTGGTGCACAGATGGCTCTTGTCTCCAGGGCTGTCGGTCATCACACCTTCCACCAGCGCTGAAGTCTCTGTGAGAGAGAACCTGTCAGTGTTGTAAAGATGTGAATCCACATCCCCCGCTGGCCATCAGGCCGATATCAAAGCTTTGATGCTTAGTTCCTGTCTCTGGAGCAGGGTGGGATGTGTTCAGTTGGATCCTACTCTGAGTTTGAGAGGAAAATATTAGTAGCAAAAATCCCCCTAAACCAAGGAGGCAGAGCCCTGTGCACAAACCCCACTCCTGCTCCATCCCTCTTGCTCTGGGGTGAGGTTTGCCTTGTGCCCAGCAAAATACATTCAGCTCCAGGTCTGACTGTGCAGCCCCGAGTTCCCCTGGTCACTGGCAGCACCTGCCCGATGGTGAGATCAAACAGTGAAAGATGTGGGGGGAAGAAGCAGCACTTTAACTCCAAGGCTGTATCAGGCTCCCTGCCCGTCTCATTAAGGATTCCATGAGTATAATGAGCCCCTCCTTGCTGGAGGGAAGGCACAAGCGAGGCTCCTGCACCTCCCTGTGCTTTCTCAGACCACAGAGCAGCTGCTCTGTAACATAGAAATGTGCAGCAGATGCTGTTCAGCTTCCTGGGTTGGGGGAAACTGAGGCAGGGAAAGCGATGGTGTCATATGGGGACCCTCCGAGGGGCTGAGCCTTGCCAAGCCCATTTGTCTTGGAGACCCACAGACCCTCTGCCCTCCCTTGCACCCTAGTCATTGTCTGAGCCTCTGGGACCTACTGGGAGCCCCTGTATCTGAGCCCCTGGGACCTGCCAGGAGGTCCCCATGAGTGCTGACAAACCCCAGAGTGTGGGGCTGGTGTCGCTCCCCCATCAAGCAGAGATCAGGTACCGAGCTGCTGGAAACCCAGACACAAAGCAGAGCAGGGGCTGCAAAGGCAGAGGGCTGCTTTTGTTCTTGTGATGGTTGAGATGTGCTGGAGGGCACCCTGTGCAGTGTCCACCCACCCAGGGTGTCCCATGGACTGTCCTCAGCTGCCTGCTGCTCCTCAAGCTGTCTCTGGTATCTGCTTTAGCTCGAGCTGCACCACCCTGAGCCTGCTGCCCCACACTTGGGTCTGGGATCGCTTCACCCCTCCTGGCATCACCTGTTAAAAGAGGAAGGGGGGAAATACCCCACTCTGTTTTCATGCACAGCTGTTGTTCAAGCTCCCCAGCACCCCAGGGAAGGGAGGGCATGGCTTTGGGATGTTCCTCGGCTGAGGTCTCTGTGAACAAGGCACCTGGCTGTTTCCATAGCACGCGGTGATGGGTTTGACAAATTAGCAGAGTTCAATTATGTACCTTGGATTGGTGTCAGCCCCGTGTGCGTGTGTGCTGGGCTGGCTGGCGGAGCCTTCTGAGGGCTGTTAGAGAAATGAGAAGCTGAGCTTTGATCTGCCTCTGTATTTGGTGTTTAAAACAAGGCCTTTTATAAGGCAATATTAGGTATTCGGAGTCTGCTACATATGAGGAAGCTTTGCTTTGATCCTCTCCCATCTCCAGAGGCATCTGGCGCTTATTATTTCATGGGCAACTAAACGAAGTGCAGAATAAAATTTGGGTACTGCTTTCTTTGCTGGTGCCTCTGGCCTCGCTGGAGCTGAGTGAATGCTGCAGGCAGGGCATCCCCCCCCAACTCTTCCATACTCCTCAGGGAATTGCCCCCCTGCTCTGCCTTAGGCTTGATTCGCCTTCAGACTGGGGGAGATGCAGTTGGGAATCAAGTGGGAAACAAAAGGTGATAAAGAAAACATGTCAATTTGGGCTGCTTCCAGTGGCAGGAAGGAAGAATGGGTCTGTCTGTGTCTGGTGCTGTCTGTCTGTACTTGGGGTGCTGCTCCTTTCCTGACAGCCCTGTGTCCATCCCCTCCTTGTGTGGTCAGCCCATGGCACAGACAGGTTGGGATTCCTTAAGAGGGGACACAGAGCCCTTAGGATTCCTCAGGATGGGACACAGAGCCATCAGAATTCCTCAGGAAAGGACAGAGAGTCATTAGGATTCCTCAGGATGGGACACAGAGCTGCTCCCTGTGGGGACAGACGGACAAGTCAGTCTGGGTGGTGCACACCCAGCTGCTTCATGGCACGTGGAGCTGTGCTGCTCTTTGTGAGGCCAGGAAAGAACAGCCCAGAGGGGACACCCCGGCTCCCATGCGACCTGCAGATCCTCACATCTCAGGGATGAGGTGCCTTCACGATACAGATGTTGTCTTTACGCCCCAGAGCACCAAGGTGCCTCCCTCCAGGGTGCACCCCAGCAGCACAGCCATGCTCACACTGTGATGCCCAGGGCAGTGTGACAGTGGGGGATGCTGCTAATTCCCAACCATTCCCTGCTCTCTGTCATGGATGCTGCTTTTCCAGAGAGCAAACAAACGTGGTGCTTTTGCCTGATGGCTTGTTTTGCCTGCAGAGCAATGAGGCACTGCAACAGCACATGAAACCCATTCGGAGTCCCTCTCCGTCCCTGCTGGACTCCGGCTGTGCAGGGAAGCTGGGCTGGGGTTGCTCCAGCTGCCTCTTTGCTCCCTGAATCGCTGGTGGCTGTAGGTGGGGGGTGCACTCATGCTCCTGCCTGTGCCAGGGGTACTGAGCTGCTGGAAGCTGGAGCTGGGCAGCACAAGGGTCTGCAGGGAAAGTGGTGGTGGAGCTGCGGTGGCCGCAAGCTCTTTAAGTTCCCCAGACTGCGCTGGAGATAAAAGCTTTTACATCTGTTCCTGGAGGCAGTGCAGGTCTTCCTATTTATTTATTTATTTTCCGATTGTATCTGATACAGCCTCAGCGAGTAATTGAGTGTTTGAGAGTGAAAAATTATCTCTCCGGCTTGGCCCTTATCTTGACAGCAAAGCAGCACTTTTAATTTAATTTTGTTCAGAGCATGTGGGTAACAAATTTCACTAATCGCTCTGCTGTCGCCCTCCGCATGGTAACGAGCCTCTTGTTTCCCAGGAAGCAGAACATAAACACGGAGCTGGATGCAGGCAGGAGGAGGGCGAGGGTTGGTGCCGGTTGGAAAATGAAGATACGTTTCGTTGTGGATTCCTGTGGCACGATGGATTTGTCTCCTGGCTGGAGCAGGAAAGGAGGCGGAGGGTGGTGGATGTCACATTTGTTCCTGTGTGATGCTTGGCTGGGGGGGAAACTGAGGCACGGAGGGATGTGCTCCAAGCCTGGGGAGCTGTTGCAGAGCAGAGATTTGTATTCTCATCCTGTTGTGTCAGTTTGCATCTGTTCCAGACATAATGGATGGAGGGAAAAGATGGTTTGGGACTTTCATTTTTTGGGGTTTTTTTTGATACAGCAGCCCAATTCCTCAATCCCAGCTCTGCCTGCAGGGAGACAGTGGGACAATGGGCAGTGTGGTGAAAGTCCAGCCAGGATGAGCAACTTGAGTCCTTGGGCATCTCTTGCCACCAGCCCCTGGGACATGTCCTGCCAGGTCCTGAGCCCTCCCCGGCAGCCTGGCCTCTGTCACTGCTCTCTGCTGGTTTCTAAAATCAATTCATCTGTCTGACCAGCCCTCCAGTCGCTGAGTACAATCCTCCCTGGGCTGTGACTCAACACAAACTATTTCATAGATAATGATTACTTTTTTTTTCCTTTTTCCTGTAGGAATAATGTTTTTGCTACACTGTATTGAAAATTGCTTCTCTTCTCCTTAAAAGGAAGCCTTCCACTCAGATTTGCCTTTGTGCTTGTATATTGTAAAATTGGGACTCATTGGGAGTGTAGAACAAAAAAAGATCAGGACTTAATTCCAGGAGAAGTGCTTTCATTGATTTTCATGAAAGAAAATTCCAGTGCAGGCAATATCTACCTTTAAATATGTAACTGTTTCTTTAATGTGATTTTATCTCAACCAATTCAGCACCGAGAACATGAAAGCAAAACTGACTTCATTGATTTTAATTGTCCCTGCCCAGAGAAATGCAAAAAAATGTGACAGTGCCCGGAGAACAAATTGGGTTTGCACAAATTCTTCTCCCCTTTGCTGTGCCAGGGGAGGTCTAAGATACGCGGGCAGGAGAATCTGCCTGGTGGTGATGGGGCTGGTGGATCAACATCTCAGCCTGTGCCACTTTGGTCATTTTCCCTCCTCTCCTCAGCTCCTCATTCCTTGCCCAGCCTTCAAGGCTTTACCTTTCCCCCCTTCCTCCTCTTGGTTGGAATTTGCCTGCTGCAGGCACAATGTCTCAGAGCGAAGGGGGAGCACCAGCAGCAGCTGTATAATTAGGCAGCAAATACATTTATTCAGTACATAAGGCTTTATAACTCCAGGAGCACCTTAAGAGCCGAGGCTTGGGCTGCTGGAGGAGCACAAGAGCTCACTGGGACACACAGGAGCTCAGCCAATGAGCCCTTGACCTTGCTATGGGGTCCAGCAGCCCAACCCCAACCTGTCCACAGTGCCCATGCCACCCCTTGGCATCCTCCTCCCCCCGACCCCCACCCCAGGGCTGCCTTTTCTGCAGCTCCCTGTGCTGTACTGGAGGATGTCTCGGCTAATTGCTAGAGGATAATTCATAAATGTTAATAGTATTAAATCTGATTCAGCATGTGCTTAGCAAGGTCTAATCCTCTATAAATCCAGAAGTGACTGATCGCACCCTTCTGCTGCACAGCGTGGCTGCCTTTCCTCCTCCTTTCCCCCATCCCTTCCTCTGTGCACCCTCTGCCTCCTTGGAGCGTCTCCTCGGGGGTCTCCCCCAACACAGGGGAAGCAGAGCTGCCACTTCATGGCTGATCCACACCCTGCTGACTCTGGGATGAGGCTGGAGACTGCCCCGTGCACAAGCCCTGACTCAGATCTGGGCTGTAGCTGTGGGCACCTTCATTTGGGATTTGTCCAGGACTGCAATGGAGAAGATGCCTCAGGAAGAGGCTGGGGCCAGGTGTGGTGTAGAGCGTGTGTGATGAAACACCTGCCTGTGCTCTCACCCCCTGCTGGGGGGCTCATTGCACCCACATCCGTCCCCTTTAGAAGGAGCTGGCTCTGGGGCCGGGTACTGCATGAAGGCTTAGTGGGGTCATGGTGCGGGAGAGCTGTGTCTGGCTCGAAGGAGGATCTGCCATCCCATCCCATCCCATCCCATCCCATCCCATCCCATCCCATCCC
>NW_024581165.1:0-12766 GCF_017639235.1 Corvus kubaryi
CAGTGTGGGCAGGGAGGGTCCTGACTGTGGGGTCAGAGCTCAGTGTGGGCAGGCAGGGTCCTCACTGTAGGGTCAGAGCTCAGTGTGGGCAGGCAGGGTCCTCACTGTGGGGTCAGAGCTCAGTGTGGGCAGGGAGGGTCCTCACTGTGGGGTCGGAGCTCAGTGTGGGCAGGGAGGGTCCTCACTGTGGGGTCAGAGCTCAGTGTGGGCAGGGAGGGTCCTGACTGTGGGGTCGGAGCTCAGTGTGGGCAGGGAGGGTCCCCACTGTGGGGTCGGAGCTTGGCATGGACAGTGTCCCCACCCTGACGAGCTGCCTGTGTGATGGCTCTGTCCCTGCTGCAAGTGTGGGTGAACTCTCCCAGGATGAACACTGCCCTGGAGAGCAAGCCCAGGTTCCCCCTTGCAAAGCCAAGAGACTGTCAGAAGTGGAATTTCCACTCGAGGCCGTGTTTTGGGTTGGAGCATCTGACAAGACGGCAGAGGTGGAGGGAGCTTCTTTTTTGTTTATTCTTTTAATCTCCGTGCATCTGCGCCTGCCTGCCTGAGCGATGCCGTGCTGTCCTTGCCATGCAGCTGATCAGTAATTGTTTCATCTGCAGATTATTTCCTACCTTCCCCCACCACTGTTTCCTCCAAGATGCCGGTGAATTGGATGCTGTGATTAGCAGCCTGTGTTAATTTTCCCTGAAGATTGCTCTGCAGACTGCAATTGTTGGGACTCGCAACAACTTCTCATTTTGGTTTTAATTAAATGTGTTGCTTTAAATTGTTTGTTTTTGACATTTCCTGCTCAATCTTCTGCATCTCTCGGAGGTGACCAG
Source organism: Corvus kubaryi (assembly GCF_017639235.1). Taxonomy (NCBI): domain Eukaryota; kingdom Metazoa; phylum Chordata; class Aves; order Passeriformes; family Corvidae; genus Corvus; species Corvus kubaryi. Next base: position 822 of record NW_024581165.1, read on the forward strand.
ACATTACCTCGTGCCCTCAGGGCACACTCAGGATGTGCTGCACACGTGGCCACACAGAGATGAGCCACAGGAGGTGGGGACTGGCTGTGTCCCCATCCCGTTTGGCAGCAAGGAGGAGCTGGAGACACTCTCTGATTTACAGGTGAAGCTCCCCAGGTTTGTACCAGAAGGATGGAGAAAGAGATCTGATCTCAAAGCGATCTCAGGTCAGACTGGATGGAGCTCGGTGTCCCTGCCCACAGGACAGGGGTGGAACAAGATGATCTTTAAGGTCCCTTCCAACCCAAAGCATTCTGTGATTCTGTGATCTTTCCAGGCTTTCAAAAAGATTCTGCCATTGGCGTCTCCCGTGTTCTCCCACTGTTCCCATATCCACAAGTCCCCCCTGAAATCAGCAGAAGGAATTGGTTTAAAGTAAGTTTTTTCTTGTCTGTGACCCTCCCAGGGTTTTTGCAGTATGGAGACCTGGGTCAGGGCTTTGACAGAAGCAACACTTTCCTGTTGCAGACTCGGTGTCACGTCTGGCTGCCCCAGGCCCCGTGCGTTTCATGTAAGGTGGCCGTGTTTGGGGGCAGCTTTACAAATTGCATTTTATTTCACCAGCTCGTAATCACCAGGGTCACCTCCGTGCCTGTGTTACAGCTCACTCCCGCTCCCGTGGCTGCCTGCCTGGCAAGAAAATGTGAGCAAATGGCTGCAGTGTAACCAGACATGAACTCTAAATATTAACATCAATTTATGAACTGTATCAGCGTGGATCAAAGGGATTCCAAGACGGTTTTACGGCGTGAACGCTCATTGCATGAAGAACTAATAAGATTCTGGAGGCTGAAGTACATCATGTTTTTATCGTGGCTTTGACAGGCTTGTGAACCTGCTCAGCGGCTGCCCGGCTCCCCAGCCCCGTGCCTGCCAGAGGCATTCCCAGCTTCTGGGGTAGCTCCATTTGCAAGGGAAGCCAAATACTTCTTCTTCTCCTTTGCAGGATTCACTGGGGCAAAGCCAGCGGGATTGGTGTTGGCGTTTGGATGGTGTCAGCAGTAGCTGCCTCAGAGCCGGGAGCATCCTGAGAGAGGCAGGGGGTGCCCAGCCCCGTGGGGAGGGGGCATCTCCTGGCACCTGCTGAGCTTTACCAACACCCCTTACCCTCTGATTTGGGAGGGATGGCACGGCTTTGGCCTGCTAACCTGCTCTCCCTGCCGTGGATGGAGAGATGCAAACATTGACTTTTGCATTCATACAACAAGCTTATCATAGCTCCTCTGTGCTTTGTGATGTGATTAGATTTAGGCTGGATTTCCCTGAACCCTTTTCTGATATCTGGAGAGCATCACTGCTAAAGAGCCCCGGGCTGCAGCGTGGGAGTTGGGAGATCCGGAGCATTAAGGAGAAGCTTTTTTTTTTGCAGGAGTCTCATTTCTGTCTCAGCCACTGCTGGCCCAGATGCCTTCTGAGAACAGAGGTGTGCTCTTACCAACAGCTCCACAACTACGTTGTCTAATGTTGCCATGGGAGATCTCGTTGCAGCATGAGCTTGACCACAAGGCAGGGTGGGCAGATTCCTTCTTGCTTAAGTTCAGGAAAAGTTGGCTGAGCCATCGCCTGCCTTCCAAAGTGAAGTATGTGTGTTGTTTGTCAGAAGCTCAGCCCTGGAGAAATCAAGACTGACTGACAAGAAAACCCAAAGAAATGGCAGAATGATCAAGAAAGTGCAATTTAACACTTTAATTGTAACCCTGCTCCTCCTGCAGGAGAGGTGGTTCCAGTGTGAGCTGTAATTACACACAGGCTTGTATCGCTAATTGACTTCTGCTTTGCCCGGGTGGGAAAGCTCTGGCAGGATTGGTGGTGTTTCAAGGGGATGGGGGTCTGCAGGTTTGATCATCGTTGGGTTGGGGATGTGAGAGCCCATGGGTGCAGTTCCTATGCTCAAAATACACCCTGGAGTCAAGCCCTGTGAGGTAAAAACTGTGTGTCCTTCAGCTGAGGGAGGACTGAGTGAAAGATGTGTTTATAGGCTTGGGCTGTTTTCAAATCTTTCTATCTTAACTTTCTGTTTAAGCATTTCAGCTTGTTCAAAGAGAGAAATAATTGAAAAAAAAAAGTAAAGAGGGTTGGCTTGGATTTTAACCTGGTGTGATGCTATCCCTGGATTCAAACTAGACTATAGAACTTAGAGTTTGACTTAAAACTATTTTAATTATTCCCAAATCACCTGGTTTTGTGCTGAGCAGGATGGGGATGGTAAAGCTGAGCACTGTGTTAGTCTGTGGGTGCAGTCCTGCTCTAAGCCCCGTTTCCTTGCTCAGGTCAGTACATGTGTGTCCTGGGCATCCAAAGTCTGTCCGGTTCTTTGGCATTTTCTGGGAGAAATTTCAGAAGCAGAAATTTTCGTGCCCTGGGACTGGGGCAGGAGAGGGAGAGTTGATCAAGGGGAAGAGCTGATAGGGGAGGAGTTGTCTCTTTGGGCAATGTTCTTTCAAGTTTAACAAGGGTAAGAAAAGGGTCTCTAAAGAAATCAAATAGGGTTATTCTTTGTACCTATAGAATGAAGCAAGAGGGATCATCTTTCCTCTAGTGTTTATAAAAAATATCTCTAACAGGATTAGAGCTGTGTGGTAGTACAGGGCTGGATACATTAATAGCAACCTGTAGTATGACCTCCCATTGCTTCCCAACACAAAATGCTAATTTTAGATGAAAAGGAATTTTGTTGGCCAAGAAACACTGAATGGACCAAAGATGACAAAGAGAGCAGAGGGAGGAAGAAATAGATGTTCTTCAAAAAAAATTATGTTTTGATCTTTTCTCTTGAAAAGAAGGAGAAAGGAAAAGCCAAACCCTTTTGGCTGCCTTTTGGGTGCTTTGTTCTTTTCCCTTGTTAGATATCTCTTCTGAGCTGTTTTATCCTGTTGTGTTCTTGAAAATGATTTTTGAAATGTCAAAATTTCAAGCCTCTTTTGTCAGGGCTTAAGCAATTGCACTGAACTTTGAAGGAGACCCCAGCATGAGAGACATGAACTTCTGACGCTGCCTTAACTCATCCAGCTTTGATCAGTGCTGGGGAAGGAACGGGGGAGCGGAAAACACACGCACAGAGAAAAACAAACAAATCAATCCCCTGAGGGGCTGCTGGACCTCATGGAGCTGGGAGAGAGTTGTAGCTGTGTCCTGGTGTTCTCCACGCTGCTCCATGGCATTGGCTGGCTCGTAAAGCCAGCAGCATTTGAGGGATATGTCCTGCTACGGGGTTCTGGGAGGTGGTGCTGGGTGGATTTGTTGCTGTATTCTCATGTTTGGTTGATGGTTGCTTTACCCTGAGACCTAAATGGCTCTGTTCAAGGGGAATTTCAGCAAACTTCTGAGTGGGAAGCTCCAAATTTGTATCTAGGAGGACACCTGGGAGGTTGGCAGCAGAGGACAGCAGGATGGACAGTCCCTCCAGGTGTCTTCAGAGTGTCTGTGCTGGGACTGCTCTGGGGACTGCGGGCAGCAGCTGAAGGTGCGCTCCAAACTGGGTGTGAGGGTGATTTAGTAGGGTCTGAGGTCCTCGAGGAAGGTTTTAGGAGGGTGGTTTGTAGTGGGTTCTACCCCCCTCAAGTCCCCCATCACTCCCCTTCCCTCTATCCAGAGACTGTGTGTTGGGGAAAACACACCCAGTTGTTGTTCCCAACAAGCTGAAGGTGTTTGAAACAGCTCTTGCTTAGAAGATGTTTGTTGTCGGTAGTTTCTAAAAGGATTTGTTCCTCAACCTGCCCTTTCTGAACTTTTCAAGGTGGTTTTGATATGTACATGATGGTGACTTTTGAAAACTGTTTTCTACACGTGGATTCTTGGAAAGTGAAGAGAAAAATTTTGTGAAAAGGCTTTGAAATCATCACGATTTTAGCTTTCAAAATATTTGTAGCATGCCTTTTCCTGTTTATTTCCCAGGCAAGCTATAAAGGGATCGAGATTGGGGCGTTTGTTTGTTTGTGTTTTCAGTGGGAGTGAAGGTGATGAGGGCGTCTGTGAACATCTCTCAAAATCTTGCCACGCACTCAGCTTTTTCCTTGCTGGAAGTTGTCCCCTCCTCCTCTGGGGAGGGGAAGGGAAGGGAAGGGAAGGGAAGGGAAGGGAAGACCTTTAATTTCCCAAGGTGTGGGTTTGTTTCAGACTGAGGTAGAAAAGCCTCTATTTTACACTGAGCCTGAATTCAGGACTCTTGGATTCAAATGTTTCCACTTGTGCTTTTCAAGCAAACAAACACACAAAACCCCTGAAAAACCTGATAATGAGGATGATTTCTCAATCAGGCTTACTAAAATCAAAATAAGTAATTAATCTTCAAAATACCTGGAGCTGGGGAAGGGGCTGGAGCACAAGTCTGATGAGGAGCAGCTGAGGGAGCTGGAGAAAAGGGGGCTCAGGGGGAACCGTCTCACTCTCTACAACTCCCTGACAGGAGGGTGGAACCAGCTGGGGTTTGGCCTCTCCTCCCAAGTAACAAGCAATAGGAGAGGAGGAAATGGCCTCAAGTTCCACCAGGGGAGGTTTTGGTTGGATATAAAGAAAATTTTCTTCACAGAAAGGATTGTCCAGCCCTGGCACAGCGTCCCAGGGCAGTGATGGAGTCCCCATCGCTGGAGGGATTTAAAAGGCACTTGTGGATGTGGCACTTGGGGACATGGTCTGGTTGCCTTGGCAGTGCTGGGGGAACGGTTGGATTTGATGATCTGAGAGGTCTTTTCCAACCTAAATAATTCTGTGGTGGGGAGCTCCAGAAGTCACCCCTCCATCACCCACCTGACCACAGGCTCTTCCCCTCTGTGCAGCAGCTCCTGGGCCAAGATGCTCTGCCAGCTCCAGCCACCTTCACCTTTCTGAATGCTAATGATGCGTCTGGTTCGTGTCGGGTTTGCTGCTGTTACTTGCAGGCTGTAGTTTAACCAGAAGTGGGGTTCATTAAGGAGGGATTTAATCAAGAGCTGCTGGTTTCGCTCTTCTGTCCTTGGGTGCAGAGGGAGTTGTCTGTAGCCGAGTCTCAAAACAACTTTACGTGCTTCCCAAGCCTTGCTCTTTATTAGGGAGCTGCGGAAATCTGGAGGAAAACAAAATTGACAGGTTACTACAGAGACACCTACATGTAAATAGTAAACACTCCCAAAGGGTTCACGATGCATTTCTGCTTGGTAAAAAGAAACCAGCAATTGTTGTTATTGGTGTGTAAGGCTATCTTTAAAAATTCATTGAGAAGAATAATTAGAGATAAAACCACGTGGCTCTAAGAAACTTCTTTGTGCTCAGTGTTTCTCTGCTTTCCAGTGGTGCTGGGGGGCTTTACGCAGTGATTTACTGCTGCCTCGTGTCTGATTGAGATGTATCCTGCAGCCTTGGCAGGGCAGCTCCTGCCTTGCTGTTTCTCCAGAGCTGCTGGATCCTGATGTCTAATTCTCATTTGCTTGAGCAGTCAGTAGCTTGGCAGCCTCCGTTGGCTTTGAGTGTAGAGATGCGCCTGTGAATATGTTTATGGTATGTAAACACTCTGCGACAAAGACTTGTGTTTATGGGAAATTTGGGCTTGGATTTGGATGGTGCTGAGATCTTGGGATGCCTGAAAATGAGGTCGCTCACTGGGATGCTTGACTTGAGGCTCTGCTTGTTTTATCCTTTGCATGGATAATGTGGTGCAGGATGAGGGTGAGAAGGGCTCCCTCTTGCTAAGCATCAGGGATCCTCTTCAAAAGGAGATCCAGAGTTTGTATTCAAGCAGGTTCATGTGGGGTGGCTGCTGCTGCAGGTTTATTGGCTTGCTTTTTTTGTCTCTTGGCTTTCATCAAAGTAGTTGGTGCTTAAAACAATGATGTCCTAGTCCTTTACTAAGGGTCATAAGCCTCAGAGTTTCATGATGATAGGCCCTGGATCTATAGATTTGCTATCCCTGGGTAATCTCTGAGAAGGATTTCAATCTTCAGACAGTGGTTGCAAATTTTGTCCCCGTTGCAACTCCTCAGACTTAGTGGAAAGGTGGCTGTGGGTTCCTGGACTACCTGGCAGTTCCCCTTGCTCACTCCTCCTTGCAGGTTTCTTCTCCCCTCTTTCTGAGGCTTTTACCCTGGTAAGTTTTGCAAAACACCACTTAATGGCAGAGGTTTTTTGGCTCCCGTCTGATCTGTGCAGCACTGTTATGGAGGCAGTCTTATAATCAATGTAATTGAAGATCAGAGTTAATGAGGACCTCTGTGCCTACAAAATCCCCCAAGCAATGCTGGGCCTCAGATGTTAGATAAGGAAATGATTGGGCTGAACTGAAAATCTATTTGGCTAATTAGATGATGCATATTCCCAGATGCCAGTGGGGAAAAATACATTTTGCAAAATAAAGAAGCGTAAGATTTTGTAAGAAAATATTTTTGGCAGGAATTCACTTCTAACTCAGAGGAGGGAGAGAGTGGGGGAGTGTCTGGTACAAGACAACTCATACAAGAAGTTGTGTGTTAGGCCAGTTCACTCAGCTTCAGCTAAAGGGGTGAAGTGGGAACGGCCTCTGCTGCCACTGCCCATCCGTGCCCTGAGCTCCTGGTGCCTCCTGGACAACACCTCCACGAGCTGGGGCAGTGATGCTCTGATTACAGATCAGAATAATTACAGTGGTCCACGTTTCTGTAGAGACCTGCGAATCCAACCCCAGTAATGTAAGGGCAGGGAAGTGTCTGGGCAGAGGAGCAGGTGGACCATTTGCTGGAGCAGGTTCCTCTGGAGAGGAACGGTCAAATGAAGTTCTTTGGGACCAGCTGTCAGTGAACTCGTTATTATTTTGCAGATATTGTCACCACAGCAGCTCCTGAAGAATGCAGTGCTCTGATGTTGGGCCAAAATGCACGTTTGGTGTTTTTCTTTTAGATTTCCACACTCACCTAACCCGCTTTTTTCCCACTTCCCCCAGGCAGCAGCTTCGTTGTGAGTGAGGGGAGCTACTTGGACATCTCTGACTGGCTTAACCCAGCCAAGCTGTCCCTGTACTACCAGATCAATGCCACGTCCCCCTGGGTGAGAGACCTCTGTGGACAGAGGACCACCGACGCCTGTGAGCAGCTGTGTGACCAAGACACAGGTAAGGGAGGCCAGGGGAGAGTGCAGACCCTGGAAAGGTCAGAGATGTGGGGGAGAAGGTTTGTCAGTGGGTATTTTGATGCCCTCTTGGCTCATCTCTGCTCTAGCCTGGTGGCAGGCACGGGGGACTGAGAGGTACTGGCAGGGTCACACAGTGGTGACTCCCATCAGAGACTGTAAAGAAGATGGGCACAAGATGGGGATTTGAAATGGTGGATCTACCAGTTCTTTGGTGTGGCAGCTGCAGGCACATGGAGTTTATCTGCTTCTAAGCTGAGTTGTTTTGCTGTCCAGTATGGAAAACCTACTCGTGAGTTTACCCCATCTCCACCCCTTTTCTGTTCTGGCCATTCCACTGCAGAGCACCACGATTCCCATTAGTGCTCCTGCCTGGTGGTTATCTACGTTGGATCTGTCCCCCAGCCCTTCCTGGTGGAGTTGTGAACTCTGCCATCCTTCCTCATCTCTAAATGAGCCTTCTGCTGAACGTGTTCTGCTTGTGTGCACCAACTGCCCTTGTGGAGCAGCAGCCAGCCCTGCTGGGACTCAGGTGTGGGGCTGGGCAAAGGAGAAGTGTCACCTTCCCTTCTGTCTTTCCTGGATGACACATGGAAGTCCTGGAGTCTGTTGTGAGCCAAGAACAGAGAACACAGGAAACAGGGTGACAGGACCTGCCATAGGAAGGTGGCCTGGGGACTGTGCTGGGTTTTTGTGCTAGGGTGTGCTGTGGCTCACAGTTGCTCACCAGCCTTGGTGCCTTCCTGGTGGTGTGGAGACAAGTGTCCCTGGTGGTCCTGGCTTGCTGAGCTTCCGAAGAGCACCCAAACCCCGTCTCCTCACAGAGCGGTGCCATCCCAGTTTAGTCCGGGCTCTCCATGTGGGAGCTGCTTCCCCCTCAGCAATGAGCTTCCTCACCTCCTGTGTGTATGAGATTCCTGGCTGCAGGTGAGGGTGTTGGTGTCTGGTTCTGCCAGAGGGTTTAAAGGATGGCTCACTGTGGAGAAGGCTTTCCCTAAGCCTCCCGAAGCCCCCGGCTGTCGTTAATACACGGATTAGAATAAGAAATCCTTCAGAGTCATGAACGCCTCATGGGGTGGTGGGGGTGACCCTGTTCTCATCCCTCCCTGCTCAGCTGAGATGCAAATACTGAACTTGGTCTTACAAACTCATTTTCCTGGTCAAGACAGGTCTTTTCTGCTTAGTATTCCTGTTCCTCAAGGCTTGTCTGCCTCAAGGCTGTCTGGAGGCACGGGCAGGCACGGCTGCAGCAGAATGGTGACGCTGGATGAATTCCCTGTGTAGACAGCCCTGGGCATCATCTGAAGTCCCAAGGAGGGCTGGGAGGTGATGACAGACATCTGACAGCCGTGCTGACAGATGGAGATGGTGCAGGAGGAGGCTCTTCTCATCCAGATGTTGCAGAGCAGAAGGATTTTTGTTTCAGGCATTGGCAAAACGCAGCCACCTCAGTGGGAGAGGGAAGATGCATTCAGCTGTCCCCTGGTTCAGAGGAGGAGAGAAACACCTCTGCCTCCAGCAGAAACTGTGGGGAGACCGTATGGAGCCAGATCACGACTTCCCTGTTGGAAGAGCCCTGTGGCTCCCCTGGCCAGCCCCATCCTTGGCTGCTTGGATCCTGGCGTGGCCTCTGCTGCGAGGAGCGGTGCTGTCCCGTGCCGGCCCAGCTGCCGCTCCCGCTGTGTCCCCAGCTCCCAGAGCAGCTTGTGGCTCTTGCTGAGTGCCCCACGCTTGAGCAGGATGTGTCAGATCTTGTTTGCAGGGAAGGGAGCGATGCTCGTTATCCCAGGAGTTGCTCTGTCCTGGCACTGGGCTGGAGCTGAATCTTGGCAGCTGCTCTGCAGCTCCCAGCCCTGGTGCCCATGGTCCCTGCTGGCCCATGGTGAGGGCAGAGTAGCCTGGATCTCAGCCTTCAGGTCCCTCACCTGAAATGTGTCCATGGGCTTCTTCCCCCTCTCTTCAGCCTGGGACAGCACATGGATAAAACAGAATTTTTGTCCTGTCTGCGCCAGTTATACCTGCATGGATCGAGCAGGACTGGCTGATGGGGCTGCTGATCTCCATAGCCTAAATCTAAGACTCCTTAAGAGGTCCAGGCTTCACAAGAACTGAAATTAAGCCTTTGGAATTACTTGCTTGACCCTCTACCCCAGGACATAACCCTGGGCACCATGTCTGTTCATCACCATTGGCCAGCCTTGAACTGGTGAGAAGTTTCTCCAGCAGGCTGAGGCAGACTGTAACCCCATGATACACTGCATGTACTTCTAGATTTATTTTTATTAATGTCATTCTATTTTTAAGGGTGATTTATTTTTATCACCATGAGGGAGGAAGGCCTGTGGTTTTACTGTGGCACATAAATCCTGTCTGGATTTCAACCTTTTCGGGTCAGGGATTTTATCCTCTGTGAGCATCCCAAGTGATGGGTGCCAGGGATTCCCCTGTTCTCTGCCTTCTCAGGCTGGGCAGAGCATCCATGAGAATGATGGACTGAAGTTTGTCCTCTCTGGAGGCTGAAAGCCTTCTAAGTTGCCCCTGTGAAGAGCAGCAGCGCCAGCACTGAGGTCCTCCAGCACATTTATGGCTAATCTAACTTCAGCCTTACCCTTGGAGCTGCTCTCCATGACAGTGTGGATCCAGCCTTGTCCCAAGCTTCCTTGCTCCAAAGTGTAGACAGACCTCTGTGGGCAGGACCTGTCCTTGGGGCAGTGCCACGGGCTCCTGGCACACCTTTGGACAGAGAGCCCCAGGTCACATGTGCACTCTCTGGTGAGACTCAAGCTCTTACCTTTCCCAGCACTGAACACGTCTGTGGGTTGGAGTTTTGGATGGGATTTGTCTGTATAACATATTGACTTGTGACTCTGGACACCGAGTACTCCTTCAGTGTGAAGAATAATTCCCGGTGAAAACAGAGGCTCTGGAACAGTAGGAAATGCCAAAATCCACTTTGTTGCCTGCCCTTAATTTGCCTTCCCTCGTGTCTCTGTTGTGTGACTCACTCTTTAATTAAATGATTGCTGCCCCCCTGACACATTTGAAACCTGTGTTGCAAAGCCCCAGCTCATCAGAGCGTTTCGGAGGGAGCACTGACATCTGCATACGAGCAAAATGTCATCTCTCTCATCCCTCCTGCCTTGGAAACGGCCAAGCTGGTTGATCTGACTGCAAATCCAGAGACAAATGGATGCTGCTGAGGGGCTCCTCCCTGCAGAGGTGACACGGTGACCATGCCCAGCTGCCACGTTGGAGGGGACAGGCACCTCTCCAGGGCAGGATGTGTTCCTTGGCTGGAGATGTTCAGCCAAAATGCCCCATCCTCCTGGCAGATGCTGCCTGTGCTGCTTGAGATGAGAACAGGGAGGGTTTGTTGTCTTGTGGGACTGGCTGTCAGCTCTCCTCACTCTCTGTATTTTGAAGAGATGTGGGAGCACTGCTGGTGCCGCCACTCGTGCCACACACTGGGATACCCCTGGGTAAAATCCAGGAGTGCTTGCCGCCTCGCTGGCCTCCCTTACCAGCCTCAGTGAGAGCATCCCATCCAGCAGCATATGCAAATCCTGATTTGTGAGCACAATTACCTGCTTTGTATGCACAAAACTAATTCACTTGCACATTCTGTGGGCATTGCTGAAGAGATCTGCTGGAGAATCAGTCCCTCAGGGCCAAATGCTGGAAGAAACAGCCTCTGATTTTGTGCTGTCAGGCTTGCTGGAGCAGTGGCATAAATGAGATGGATAGCTACCTTGATTAGCAGGTGCAAATGTGTTGAAATTTTTTTTCCCCATCTATAAATCAGGCATTTCTTCATCAAAATTCTCTCATTGCATCCACGATTGGTAGCCCCCCCAAAAAAAAAATCAGCAGTAAGCACGAGCTTGAAAGAACCAGATGAAATGTAGTAGCAAAGGTTCTTTTCTGGAAATTGGCAGGAGGAGATAAAAAAAAAAAGGTTTCCATCATCGTCCAAATGGGCCAGTTTGTCACCAGAGCCACAGATGGTGCTGCTGTCTGGGTAGGACAGGGGTGTGTTGTGGGCACGAGGCAGATGAAAGTCATTTTTCACAGAGCTATTTTTTTAAAGGCAACGTGTTAAGGGGATTTGGAGGTTGCAGAGCCGAGCATGTAAATCAGGAGATGACCAACCCTGGCAGGGGGGCATTTGTGTTTAGGAAAAGAGCCATTCCTTCCTATAGTTCAATTTAATGCCATGCAGGTTCTGTGCACATCAAGTGATATTTGTTTGTTCTTGTGCACTTCTGCTATTTCACTGCTGGAGGATCCCGGTGCCTTTATTGACTTAGACTTTTATAGGATGAGGCTCTGTCTCTCTAAGGTATGGAGTTTAATAACTTGGTCAAAACCCATGTAATATCCCATTCCTTTTCCTGTGGTGGCACAGCTTGCCTCGTGCACCAAGCAGGGCAGGAGGCAGTTAACTCCCAAGCTAATTTAGCTCCAGGCTGAAGTGTTATACATAAACAGCAATCAAAACTCGTGCCTGCAAGGGGCCGAGTTAAGGTTATCTGTGCTGTCTTTGCACTCTCATTTTCTGCCATTAGAGTGTTTAATCCTGGAGCTGCTAATGTTCTTGTAATGGCATTTCTGTGCTTGTCTAAAGAGCACGGGGAGGAGGGAAGAGGGATGGGTTTTGCTGTACGGACCCGCTCCTGAACCCATCCCCCTGAACCCATCCAACCAGCACTGCAGGGGCTTCTCACCCCGCCATGGGCAGCTCTGGGGCACTGCCCAGCCTAGAAGGTGACAGCCATGGCACACAGGCCTCCCTCGGGACCTCTCTCTGCTTCCTTGCATCAGCTCGTGTGTTCCTT
>NW_024581166.1:0-18536 GCF_017639235.1 Corvus kubaryi
CCCTTCCCTTCCCTTCCCTTCCCTTCCCTTCCCTTCCCTTCCCTTCCCTTCCCTTCCCTTCCCTTCCCTTCCCTTTTTTTTTTTTTCTTTTTTCCCCCTGCTTTACTTTTCTCTCATCCCTCCTGCTTCCCTTTCCCATTTCCTTTCTCCAAACCCCTGAGCTCAGGGGCACAGAGAAGCCAACGATGTGCTGGCACACCTGAGCTGTGCAGAGCAGTGAGATGCACCAGCTCCTCTCTCCCAATTCCTGCAGTATTTGCAGCATCATCCCAAACAGCCTGTGGCCAAGGGACCCCCCTTCCTCCCCACTGCCCCCCTCTTGGCGCTTGCTCCACTGACAGGCGCGGGAGCAGCTGCCGTGGGATGGCTGTGCCAGCGTGGTGGCCAGATGGGTACAATCACCACGGTCCCATCAGCCAAGCAGGGGCCATGAGCCTGCTGTGACCTCGCTGCTCGCTGCAGGCATGGTCCCCTCCTCCTCCTCCTCCTCCCTCTGTGTTCTCCTCCTGGCCTCCTTTCGGTAAATAAGCCTCAGCCATGCGAGCCACTCCAGAGCTCCCTGCTCCACCTCCACGAGTCCTGTATCACACAGCCCCGAGGTCTGGATAACTCTCCATCTGTTCAGGGGAGGCCCTGCCACACGTGCTCCCGGGCGAGGGAGCTGCGGGGTCGGGCTTCCCCCTGCGAACACGGCAGCAGGAGGCTGAGCCACCCCGGTGCTGCCACAGCATCCTTCCCTGGCACCTCGGGTGGGATGTGTGCTGTGGGGATGGGACTGGATGCTCTTTGGAGACCTTTCCCTGCTCTGGATATATTTTTTCTTCACATGATGCTGCCTGCTGGGGCATCTGACACTGCAGGATTCAGCTGCGCCTGCTGTAAACGTCGGGGGCTTTGGGGAGCTCTGTCTTTGATCCGTGGTTCCAGGGGGAGCCTGGTACTGGAAAAGTCAAAGGCGTAACACAGCTGGTCCCTTAGCTCCCTCCCTTTCTGGAGCTTTCCTGAAATGGTTCCCACTGTTGGTGCTGAGCTCAGGCAGTGGGTTTGACCCTTGTTTCTCTGTTGCCTGGTGTGGCTGGATGGATGGATGCTCTCCCTCTGTCTCGCAGTACGGCAGTGCTGGGTTGTGGGATCCTTTCCTGAACCCTCCTGATCTGCTCTCTGGTTCTCCCTCTCCCAATGGCCCCGGCAGATTTCAGATCCATCTCTGGAGCCCAGAGGGGTAGGAAAGCACCCTGGGGAGGCTGAGGACATCACTTCATCACCTGTGGGATTTAGGGAGAAGGGAGGGGACCTGCTCCATGGCCTGGTGTGGCACTGGGTGCTGAGGGCTCTCTGCTGCCTGCAGCATGGCTGGATGTTGGGCAGTCTGCTGCAGACTCCGTGTTTAGGTGAAATCCTTGCTTAGAATTGCAAATCCTCATCCTGCACGGCCAGCTTCTGTTCCAGCTGAACTCTAAATTCCCTGCACCACACTGGGAAGAGAATTGGTGTCTGTGGTGCAGAGCAGTTCTGTACCCTGAGCTTGCTGGGTGCCTGAGGAGCATTGTGCACGTCTGATGTCTCTGGATCCAGGAGCTGTGGGGTGCTACACCAGCCCATAGTTCCTGGCAGCCTGGGAGCTCCAGGGTGCTCACTTATCCCTTCTGCAAGTGGGTATGGGGTGGCTGTAGGACCTGGGATCCCTGCCATCTCCACACAGCCATGCTGCAGGCAGGGAGAGCTTCTGTAGCTCCTTGAGGAGACTTTGTGACTCCGGAAATGGACATAGGACAGAGGTTATGTTCTGCTAATGGGTTTATTTAAGGAGCTGACAGAGGCCGAACCAGTGTTGCACCTGGGAGACCTCCATGTCCTGCAGGATGGGCCTTTTGATCCCAAATCTCATCTTTGCTTTTTGTGGGTGGTTTCATGGTTTCCTGGTACTGCCCCTTGTGCAGGTGGGTAGGGAGCTTCATCGGAAGTTCTGGGGGAATTTTGTGGCGTTACAGAATTGAGGGTGTGTGAGAGCAAGGAGAGGAGTTGCTTAAATATCAGCATGATGTGGCACATGCCATGGGGCATTGCAGGAAGTTGTTTCCTGACCTCAGGTGCTGCATCCAAGCACGTGAGTGCAGCCTCTGGGAGACCCCAAGGAATCCTGCTGCTGCTCAGAGCATTCCTGGGCCAGCTGCACTTTGCCTGACTCCCACCCCAGCCTTCCCATCCTTCCATAAGCCCAAACTCACCTGTTGGGGAGTTCCTGCTGCCCTAAAAGACTGCCAAGGTTTGGGTTCAATTCTGAGCTTCTGGTGTAGAGTTAAACCCGACCCAAAGCCAGCTCGGTGCCCTGTTGTATGATTTGAACCTTTCAGGCTGTAACTTGGGTAAGGACATGATGCTTTCAAGAGCACATGGGGGAGAGGCAAGGAATAATCCAAAATGCTGGAAAGCAGGGTAGAAAAGGCAATTTCTGTAAACTCGTAATTTTCTAGTTTCTGTGGCTTTGGTACGATCAGAAAAGTGCTGGATGGGTCCCTGGGCGACCCCAGAGGGTGTTGGCAGAGCTCCTGCCCCAGGACTCGACTCCGGCTTACACAAGGAAAGGATTTTATGGGCAGCGGGGACACGGTGGCCCAGCTCTTTTCTAACCACAGCCCCTCTGCTGGTGTTGCAGCTCCCGAGGTGACGCAGGAGACGGTGGAGTCCCTGATGCAGAAGTTCAAGGAGAGCTTCCGCACCAACACGCCCATCGAGATCGGGCAGCTGCAGCCCGCGCTGCGCAGCACCTCCGTGGGCAGACGGAAACGCCGCAGCCGGCCCCGAGGTAGGTGGCCATGGCCAGAGGAGCTTGGCTGGGGAGGAAGGTGGGAGCCTCCTCACCCTCGCTGCTGGGCGTGGGGACACCAGAGCTCCTCTGTGGTGGGGTGAGAGAGGGACAAACCCCATGCAGCATCCTCTGGGTGGTCTGGTGGAGGTGCCCGTGAGTTGTGTCACGTCGTGTCCCCTCCAAGGGATTCTGCTGCAAGCCCAGAGTCTCTGTCAGCTGCCCCAGCTAGCTGAGGTGGGAGTGAATCACAGTTTCGTGTCAAGTTTTCATTTCATGAAGGGGTGAAATTCATTTTGGCTGTAACTCACATCACTGGAACCTCTCTTCTTTCCGCTTTCCCAGTGCTTAGGGGCTTTAGGAGCTACACAGAGGGTGGGAGCAGCATTCATGGATCTAAAGGCTGTACCACACTAAAGGCTGTGCCAAGGGTTTGGGTCCAGATTTCCATCTGTGGAGGAGGCGGAGACATCAGATCCCTTCAGGGATGATGGGGATGAAGGTCCCTTGGCCATGATCTGCCCAGTGCACTGAGGGTCTTTGTGTCAGCTCTGGGAGCTGGGAAGGAAATGCTTTTCTTTCTGTTTACTGTTGGGTTTTGTTTTTCATTTATTTATGAGTCTGAAATGTGATCTTTTATTCCTGATACATTTTCCTGTGATACAGGCCTGGAGAGGACTTTTTTTTTATTATAGCTCTGCCCATAAATTATTTACTCAGTGTGAAGGAAATGTTCTGACTCTTTAACTGGTTTAAATTATTTGGTTTGTTTTCTAGTAGTTATTCAAATATATGTCTCTGGATTTTAGTGTGGGTGTGGGTGCTCTGGGGTCCATGGGGACTGTCAGGGAAAGTTTCCCTGATTCCCTGCTCCAGCCTCATTTTTTTTGGGCTTGTTTTTATTTCATTTTTGAACTGCCTGAAGGTAAGAGGCTTTTTGGTCACTAATGGAACAAGTCAGTTAATCCTTGCAGCTGAGCTTCGGAGGAGACACAGTGCCCAGCTGCAGGCAGAGCCTCTGGCTGTGTGGGAGCACAGCATGGCCCCGAGCCAGCCCAGCCTGTCCCCAGTCTCTGGAGACACCCCCACCCCATTTCCCACCTCCCCAGGATTCCTCTGCATGTTAGTGACCACGGGAACAGTCAGTGGATATCAGGACAAGAGCACCCTTGGTCTCTCTCCGTCTCTCCCCACTGGTTTCCTCAGTACGAGAACATGAGATTGCTTTGTACCCAGTGAGCAATGAGGAGCCCGAGGTAGAATGTACCCTGAGGGCTTCAGGAGGGGACTCTGACTCCCAGTGTCCCCAGCCACAGGCATCCCTCACCAGCACACCCTAAAAAAGAGATTTCAAGCTCTCAGTGGTCAGAAATCCCCAAAAAGCCAGGCAGTCCCAACATCTCCAGTGGAGACCTCGCTCCCCACAGCCCCATCCCACCCATCCTCTTTTCCTCTTAATTTGTCTTTTTTGCTTGTAGAGGTGGTGGCTGGGCGCTGCTGCTGAGCTGATCCATGCCTTTCCCTGCCCATTCCCTGGCCTCTCCTGTGCCAGAGGTTTTGTTTTCACAGCCTGTGGTTACCTGTGCCGCTGGCAGGCGAGTGGCTGGAGTGCGAACAGCCCTCCAGGGTAAAGAATGATACCACAACTCAGGATGTTTACATTTTCCATCCAATTGCAAACATAAACTCTTTGCCTCATTAATCCATTGCAATCCACAAGACTTTTTTTTCCTCCCCCTAAATGAAATTGTCCATTTGGGATACATTCATTTCCTCCTAACGGCCGCGTGACAGTTCCGCTGATGGAGTTTGCATCCAACTTTGTTTCTGGGTAGTGACAAGTCAGCCTGATGGATGCATGTGTGTAATTATTTTCTTGTGGTTTGATTTAATTAATGTTTAACCTCATCAAAGCCCTACAGCTGGAGTGCTGTCCCTGCAGGAACTGCACACAGCAGAAGGATTTCCTCCTCTTCGGAAACGCTCCGAAAGGGTTTCCGAGTGCTACTCCTTCAGAAGGGTGGGATAAACCATCCAAGCCAGAGAACAACCCAACCCCCAGTCCAAGGGAAACAAATCTGGGATAAACTTTGCCTTGCTTCGCTTCCCTGCTCTGAGTGTGCTTAAGCTGCTGCCCATTGCTCCTCATTAAATCTGATTCTGCCCTGAGTGTTTCCAGCAGCGCTGGGAAAGGTGCTGTTCTCCCAAGTAGATTGACTTTAAAAAAACCCACCAAACCACAGCACCCTCTCTATTTGCTGTGCCATATAACTTTATTTCGTCTAATGCCTCTTTCATACAACCTTTCTCCCTAAGCACTTCTATGGAGTGAAGCACATTCAGAGCTTATAAATAATTGAGGGAGAGCGAGGATGGAGAGAGCCGAGTGTGGGAGGGGTGGGCTGGAAGGAAGAGGTCTCTGCTGGGGGCTGGCAGCACCGGAGGGAAGGATGCTGCGTTCTAGAGTGTTTATTGATCCTGAAATGCAGCCCCGGAGCATCCCAACCTGGCTGCCCCAGAACCGGGCAGCGGTGCCCCGGGGAGAGGCAGCGGAGCAGGGACTGAGGGTGTGGCTTTGGCTGATGGACCATCCTGTGTGCTCAGCCCTGGGGCTGGGAGGTGGCCTCGAGGGTGGCCGGTGTGCGCAGAGAGGGGGTCTGGTGCCCTCTCCTGGGGCAGGGCTTTAAAAACACTCTGGATTTGGGAAGAAATAACCCATAATGGTCCTTCCCCTGAGACAGGATGTGCTGTTCATCGGGCTGTGCTGCTTACTGGGGCTGCGGTTCCTGTGGTTTGGAGATCTTGGCTGTGCCCTGAGTTACCCAAATCTCCCTGAGGGAGGAGAGCTGAGGCTCAGCTGGGCTCATCCATGGTCCCTGCTTTTGCCAGGACACCTCTGCTTCCACCTTGCCCTGTCTGACTGTCCTGTGGTACCTGTGGAGCGTTTTGCTGGTGAGGCTTTTCTGGGGTTCACCTGGGACCTTTCACTGCCCCCAAGTCAAAACATCACGTCCAGCTCTTTGAGCTGGTCCTTGGTGAAATAAAACCCTTCAGGCTGTGCAAGGGCTGCTGTCTGGGATCAGCATGGTCCCAGTTTTTCACAGTGGAGCTGTCACCTGGTTGTGGCACCGCCTGCACTGGTGGGGTGTTCTGGGTAGAGACAGAAGGAAAAGGGAGATCACTGAGGAGGAAGAGTTTTCCTCAGGTGAAGCCAGTATGTGTGAACATACCCCTGCCACAGGGCACTTAGTTTTAAAGGGCATTTTATCTTTATTCTGTTTGTTTGTTGTTGGCTTGGATTTTTTTGGGGAGGGGGAGGTTGACTGGGTAAGTTTCAGAAGAAAATGTTTGTGTATTGTTTTTCTTCCTCCTTAAATCTGCATCTAATTTACCTTTCTCTGACCACATTTGGGTTGGTTTTTTTTCAGTTGTCTGGTGCTCTTCTTGGGGTTAAATTAATTAAACTGAAAATTTCCACTTAGCTAATTGCATTGCCCTGCCAGCTCTTAGTGCATGGACCTCGCTGCTGTGCTGGGGAGGGCATTCCTCATCCAGTTTTTACTGGGAAGCCTGGGAGCAGAGGGGCTTCCTGAACACCCAGCAGGCAGCATTGCCTGGGGTGAGTGAGCATGGAGTGGGGTGAACCCAACATGGTCGATGAGGGAAATGGTGGGTCTTGAATTCTGTGATATGTACAGGTGTTTGCCTTTTTCTGGAGGAAAAAGATGCAGAAAATCCTTTTTCCATTGATAGTGGCTGCAGGGCAGAGGGATGCACAAAGATGTCACCCAAGGTGGCACTGCTGGGGACAAAACCAAGCTCCCACTTCTATTATAACATCCAACTTGGAGGGATTAAGTGTCTGAGGTCAGCTGGGCCTCAGATAGGAGTTATCCAAATAGCTGCTGTCACTTATTTCTTTATTTTAACTCTGTTTTGATTCCTTTTACATCTATAGTTCTTTCCTTGAGATATTCTGTGACCTTCTGGCTTCGGGGAAAGGATTAAAAATGTCATGTTTGCTTTTTATTTCCTCTGTAATGACAAAAACCTCACTTTTAAAAACATACACATGGCTTCAGCTGACAAAAAGTCTTTGGGGATAAATCTGATTCCTGAATTTTATTTCTTTATCCCCACTCAGCATTAGCGGGACCATCTTTAATTGCACAATAACGAGGTGTTTGCCTTGGCACCCCGCCTTGCTCCCCACTAAATTAATGCTGCACTCGGAACAAGCGCCCTACCCTGGCGCCTGGCTGAGCTGAGATCTATTTGAAGGGATTAACGAGCTTGTAAATCTGCAAACAGGATTAGAAACAAGAGCATCTTCCTTGAGCTCCCCTTCCCTGCCTGCCTCCTGCCCCACTGCCTGGCGAACGAGCTGGGCAGAAGATGGGGGGTGAGGAAGAGGAGCTCTGTTTTTCTCCGGTCTCAAAAGCAGGAGTAAACTGGGTGTAAAGAGGGTGTACATCCCCGTGGGAGCTGCTGGAGAGAGCTGCCAGTGCATTACAGGTACCTAGCTCTGAGAAGCTGCTGTTCCCCTGTTCTCTGCCTTTTAAGCATCTTATTCCAATTTGTAACCGATTGCAGTGATTAGGATCTTTTTGTTTCCTGATACTTGGTGGTTTTCTCCCTGTTTCTGGAGAAAAGGGAATGCTGACCAGGCAGGACTGCTTGGCTTTATCTGGGTGCTGTCCTTGTTCATCAGTAATTGCACATGGGTGCTCTCTGCCATGAGTGTCCTTGGCCCCATCGTGATTATCGTCAGCCCCATGCCCTGGTGAGCAGCCTGTGACCAAGACTGGTTATGGATCCGGAAGAGGAGGCATCTCCCCACTTGTAAATGTCTCACTGGGCTGATTTGATCAGATTTTGGGGCCAGTTAAACATGAGATCAGGTTCATGGCAGGATTACTTGAGGATTAGTGTCCCTGCGTCCTCCAGGTTGCTTCAGCTGGGCCCTGAGATCCTCAGCACCACCACCAAGATGTGCTCCAGCATCCTGGATGCCACGAAGGTGTAAAAGCACATCCCTGGCAGCTGTGTGTGTGCCCCAGGCTGGTGTTTCCCGGCCAACCTCTGGCACTGCATGTTGGGTCAGAGGAGACGTTTCCGCTGCGGGCGGGGGACCTGCGCTGGGTCTCACAACTCCTGTATTTATACATCCTGCTCAGTGCTGGGTAATCAGAAAATGCAATATCGCTGTCACCAGCTCTCTGAAGACATCCAGCCTGAGTAATTTAACATGTCAGCTCCATCCATCACGGAGACGCAGCCGGCACACAAACGCGGAGCGGCCGGAGGGGGCTGGGCCGGTGGCTGGCGGAGCAGCTGCTGCCTGTGCCAGCTGCCTGGTCACCTCAGTGGTCTCTGACAGCACAGAGAGCGCCACATCGCTGCCTCTGTCCACCCCAGCCATCTGCCTGTGCAAAAGGGGCCAGCTCTGGTGCGTGGGAAGGTGACAGAGGGACGTGCCGTGTCCTACCTGCACAGGCAGCGTCCAGGTCCCTCTGCCGGGCAGGGGCGAGGGCTGTGCTGGGCTCTCAGGAGTGGGGGGACCCTCCCACAGCTGGTGTCTGTCCCCCAGCCCCGGCCACTGCGGCAGCCCCTGCTCAGTGAGAAGGGGATGTGCAGCAGGGCTGCAGCCCTGGCTGGTTGCCCAAGGGCCTGCCTTAGAAGCCCAGGTTAATTAAGATTTTCCTCACTCTTGCAAATAAGCCTTACTGGCCTTACCACTCCGCTGTGCCTTTCAAACCCCTTGGTGTGGGTGCATCATGGCACTGGGTGTTTTTTGTGGTGTTTGTGGCTGAGGAGGGGCTGATGGTGGGTTATGGTTTGGGGTCTTTAAACCCTCCAGCCCCGCTGTCCAAGCACTGAATGCTGCTGTGTGCAAGCACTGACCCTTCCTGCTGCTTCCAGGAGCAAAGGAGCCGGCAGGGCCTCTTCCTGCCCCGCTGCTGAGACTGCCCTGGAGGGCACTGCTCGACCAGGTCAGGGCATGGCCAGGGCAGGAGCCACGTGCCGAGCTCCTGGCGTCCCGCTGGCTCCTGCCAGCCACCTCTCATCACTGTGATTAAGGATTTCAGAGGGCAGAAGGCACCGCTCATTTTCTGTTCTTCTGCCAAGAAATGGGGAAATTGTGCTTCTGCCTAGAATAAAAGATTTTTTAAAAACAGTAAAATATTTTAATGGCAGTTTAAAGGGCCACTGTCAACCCCCAGAGGCCTCTTTGCTTTAAGCTCTGCAAAGATTGAAGGACTTCTGCCAATTAGAGTCTGTGGTGCCTTTTAAGCATCCATCGCTCCTTGGTGGGTCTGGGGAGGAAGCCAGCTGGGTTCCTGCTGCATCCCACACCGTATCCGGAGAGGAGGAGGCCGGGTGAGCCACGGGCCAGCCCTGCTCCTGTCCGTCCTGACCGCTGCAGGGTTGTGCTGCTGGCTGTCACAGCAAGCTGGGGGAGCAGATGGGCCAAACTGGGTGCTGAGGGGCAGCAAAGACCCTCAGGTGGGTCCTGGGTGCCTCCCAAGTGCTGTATTCCCCCTGTACCACTTGTCCTTGCTGGGTTTGCTTTGAAGCAAATGCCTAAAATTCACTGCATTTCACCGTGTAGGTGTCCTTGGGGAGAGCAGCTGCCATGCTCGGGAGTTTTCTTTGTAAGTCCCTTGAAATACATTTGTGTTTTTATTTCTGAGGGTAAGAAAGCGTTTTCTTACATCCACATCACTATAGGCACTGTAGGGTCTTGATTTTTGATGAAACCATGAATGGTAAAAGTTCCTGCTCACTACTGGTGACCCCAAGCAAAGAACCTTAGCAAGGAGTGGGGGTTGCTGGCCCGATCCTGAGCTCTGCTGAGGAGCTCCTGGCTCCACCTGCTCCTGAGTATCCCAGCTGCCAGGGCTGATTTTTTCCTCTCTATTGCCTGCAGGTGGGATCGGGTTTGGACGTGCCAAAGGCAACTCTGGCTCCGAGGCAGACGATGAAACCCAGCTCACCTTCTACACGGAGCAGTATCGGAGCCGGAGGCGAAGCAAAGGTACGAAAGGACGCTGTGACTACACTCTGGTGTCGGAGGAAAGGAAATGGCTGAGCGCCTTCACTGTCCCCATGGGTGGTGGTGTCCAATACTGCCCAAGTCTAAAGGACAGCCACACCAGTCTGTGGCGGTAAGGACATCCCAAGATGTGCTGTTTGTGTCCTGCAGCACCATGCAGGAGCCATAAATCCCATTTCCCAGCGTTGTTGCTGAGGTTCTGGGTTTCTTTGATGGTTTCTAATATCAGTTAGCCTCCACATGCCCTGGCACTTCCCCAAAGCTGCACCAGCAGGGAGTGATTGTGTCTGTCATCGTCCTGGCACCAGCGCAGCTGTCAGGGATGGTTACCTTGGCAATTCCTTGCTCCAGACTCCTGTTTTCTGCCCTTTATTTCCCATGCAAAGCATCCGTTGGATGAAAATTTCCCGGCCTTCCTCTTGGCACAAAGGCAATTAAAAGGAACAAATTCAAAATGAGGGTTGGGGCAGGGATTTGTAGACCCAAGCCCCTTCAGGCTCTTTTGTGAGTTAGAGAAGCTGAGAAACTGAAATATCATCTGCAGTTTGAAATGAGTGTCCTCATTTCCTCTGGTCACATCACGCTGGATTGGTTTTGTTTGGGACTCTCAGCCTGAGCTGTTTGGTGGAGGAGAGGACGAGTTTTGCTGCTGCTGCTACTGGGTTTGAAAAATCACTGTCGGGAAATAACTCCGTTGGGAAGCAATTTAAAAATTGCACAGTGGGTCTGCTCCCTCCATTTGTTTTGTACACGAAGCCGGGCCTCGGCAGAGCGCAGCAGCCAGATAGATGCTGGTGCCCACCGCAGCAGCACACAGCCCCATTTGTTTCCATGATGAGCCATTCCCATAAATGCTTCCAGTGCGTTTATTTGAATGTGAAATCAGCTCAGCACCTCTGATCAGCTCGGTGGTTGCACATGGGAATAAACTCACGCATGCACAGGGGTGTGCTGCAGTTGTTCCTGCCCAAAGGCTGGGCCTTCAATTTTACATGTTTGGGTGGGGTTTTTTTTCTTTCCTTTTTTGGTTTTAGAACCAAAAAAAATCATCTCTGTGTTTAAAATGAGCTTTTGATGAACAGGATGAGAGGATTCATGACTTACTTACCTGTTGCAGTACAAACGTTCAGGGGAAAATGATAGAATCAGAATCCCAGAACGGTTTGGGTTTGAAGGGACCTTAAGGCTCGCCTCGTTCCACCCCCTGCCATGGGCAGGGACACCTTCCACTGTCCCAGGTTGCTCCAAGCCCTGTCCAACCTGGCCTTGGACTCTTCCAGGGATGGGGCAGCCGCAGCTTCTCTGGGCAACCTGAGCCAGGGCCTGCCCACCCTCACAGCCGAGAATTTCTTCCCAATATTCTTCCTAACCCTGCCCTCTGTCAGTTTGAAGCCATTCCGCCTTGTCCTGTCATTCCATGCCCTTCTCCAAAGTCCCTCTCCAGTTCTGTTCAGGTACTGGAAGGCTGCAGTTTGGTCACCCCTAAGCCTTCTCCAGGCTGAGCAATCCCAACTCTCTGAGCTTTTCCTCATAGGAAAGGCGTTCCATCCCTCTGATCATCTTTGCGCCTGTGTGACAGAAGGAAGGAATTGGTTGTGTTGCAAACAGGGACAAAAGAAACTGTCCCAAAACACTGCTGGTGCAGGGATCAAATGTCCCAAGTGCTGGAGCAGCTTTTTCAGTGACTTATTCAGGGATACTGGGCAGGGTGTGACAGCACTTGGGTACTTTGGAAAAGTCACTGAAGTTTGGGGGTTTTCAGCTTTCACCAGGGAGAGGGGTGATAGGGCACAGGGAAGGTATGGAAAACTGTGTTTTAATGAGAGGCAGATAAATCTTTGCAAGGCTGCCTTGATGCCATTCCCCTTGAGGTCAAGTGCTCTGTCAGTCTCTTGAAAAAAGCTCATACTGGATGCCGGGTACAAAGATATTTTTATTGACATCTGTGTTGGTTTTTGGTTGTTGGTTTAAGCTTCCTTGTAGGGCAAGTATAAAGGAACGGATGAATGGGAAGAATTCCTTTCTTTCCCTGTGAATAAGCTGTTGTTCACCTGGGCAGCTTTGATGGCTGGGTTTGAAGGGAACACAGGAGGCAGAGCTGCCTCGCGCCATCGCACAGGGCTGGCTGTTAGATCTGCCTCAGTGTTTGAGCAATGCTGTGAGAACCTGGTTTGTTCGTGTTCACTGGGGGCTAACTGAGGGAATTGTCTTGCATAAAGTCCCCATTGTACTTCCCCTCCTGTCTAGATAAATTTGGCCATCGCTGCATCCTTGAAAGGAATTTTCCATTATCCTTTCATTGACTCTCCTCTCCCTCATGGAAGCAAAGCAGTAGCGTAGTGGGAAGTCGTAGTTCCAAACTCATAATTACAAGTTCAGCCAAGATCCATAATTGGACAGGATCGTAACTCTAATAGAGAAGGATGTGTCGTCAGATACAGTTAATTCTTACAGAGATGTTCCCCTATCGATTGCACCAGGCTTGCGTGTCGTTGCAGGTGCCTTCAGATAGTTATCAGGTCCAAGGAGAGGGATTCCTTGGGGTTTCTCTCCTCGGATAAGATTTTGCAGGATTGAGCCTAATTATTTGTACTGTCAAGGCATTGATCCCAGACGATGAGATGGGAAGTTTCCACTTAGGAGGTCTGCAGGTCTGCTTTCCTCTGAGCTTGGTTAGTGGCCTCCTGTGTCTCCTGGAGAAGGAGGACAGCAGGTTCTGCAGTGCTTTGGCAAGGTATGTTAGAGAGACATTTGCACAGGACAGTACTGAGCAAGGGAGAGCTTGTTCTGAGCTCAGGAGCAGCAGACCCACTGGTACCTGGTTTTCAGGGCAGGAATACATGGAAAAGTAAGAGACAGCACCTTTTGTGGTCCCAGCACACTGCACCACTCACATTCCCAGCTTCTAGGTCTGTGGGGTGCCCTTACGCTGATGTTACTGTGTCTTTGGAAAGTCTCCAGAGAAATTATAGGGGAGTAGAGTGTGAGGAATAAAGCAGAGATCTTCCTGTGGAATCTTGGTCCTTGCTGTTGGGCTCAGCCCCATCTCTGGGATTTGAGCTGGGAGAGGCACTGCTGGCTTATGCCAAGAAGTACTCTGTTCATACCCAAGTCTTCAGTGAGACATCCCTTCTCTTCGCCACAGTCCCCTGCCTGTGCTCACACCCTCCACTTCTCTTTGATGGATCAGTGTGAGCTCTGCTCCAGTGGCATGCAGTCTCAAGGGAGCTGGAATCGGGACTGCTTTTCCAAGCAAAACAAGTCCTGAGAGAGGCTGTCAGGCTGTGCACAACTCTGTGCTCAGAGGCTGGAGGGACCCTCAGCTGGGGCCAGGGATGGCTGGTTTGCTCCTTCCTGCTCACCCTCAGCACTGACTCGAGGATTTCCAGAAATCAGAATTTCTTGCAACCTGTTTGCGACAGGTTTGCGCACTCCAAGGCTCTGCTTGCTGTGGGGGCTGGCTCTCCCCTTTCCCATTCCCCTGGGAGTACCAGGAAATGTGGGCAGCTCCTTGCATGCTGCCTGTGGTGCACAGATGGCTCTTGTCTCCAGGGCTGTCGGTCATCACACCTTCCACCAGCGCTGAAGTCTCTGTGAGAGAGAACCTGTCAGTGTTGTAAAGATGTGAATCCACATCCCCCGCTGGCCATCAGGCCGATATCAAAGCTTTGATGCTTAGTTCCTGTCTCTGGAGCAGGGTGGGATGTGTTCAGTTGGATCCTACTCTGAGTTTGAGAGGAAAATATTAGTAGCAAAAATCCCCCTAAACCAAGGAGGCAGAGCCCTGTGCACAAACCCCACTCCTGCTCCATCCCTCTTGCTCTGGGGTGAGGTTTGCCTTGTGCCCAGCAAAATACATTCAGCTCCAGGTCTGACTGTGCAGCCCCGAGTTCCCCTGGTCACTGGCAGCACCTGCCCGATGGTGAGATCAAACAGTGAAAGATGTGGGGGGAAGAAGCAGCACTTTAACTCCAAGGCTGTATCAGGCTCCCTGCCCGTCTCATTAAGGATTCCATGAGTATAATGAGCCCCTCCTTGCTGGAGGGAAGGCACAAGCGAGGCTCCTGCACCTCCCTGTGCTTTCTCAGACCACAGAGCAGCTGCTCTGTAACATAGAAATGTGCAGCAGATGCTGTTCAGCTTCCTGGGTTGGGGGAAACTGAGGCAGGGAAAGCGATGGTGTCATATGGGGACCCTCCGAGGGGCTGAGCCTTGCCAAGCCCATTTGTCTTGGAGACCCACAGACCCTCTGCCCTCCCTTGCACCCTAGTCATTGTCTGAGCCTCTGGGACCTACTGGGAGCCCCTGTATCTGAGCCCCTGGGACCTGCCAGGAGGTCCCCATGAGTGCTGACAAACCCCAGAGTGTGGGGCTGGTGTCGCTCCCCCATCAAGCAGAGATCAGGTACCGAGCTGCTGGAAACCCAGACACAAAGCAGAGCAGGGGCTGCAAAGGCAGAGGGCTGCTTTTGTTCTTGTGATGGTTGAGATGTGCTGGAGGGCACCCTGTGCAGTGTCCACCCACCCAGGGTGTCCCATGGACTGTCCTCAGCTGCCTGCTGCTCCTCAAGCTGTCTCTGGTATCTGCTTTAGCTCGAGCTGCACCACCCTGAGCCTGCTGCCCCACACTTGGGTCTGGGATCGCTTCACCCCTCCTGGCATCACCTGTTAAAAGAGGAAGGGGGGAAATACCCCACTCTGTTTTCATGCACAGCTGTTGTTCAAGCTCCCCAGCACCCCAGGGAAGGGAGGGCATGGCTTTGGGATGTTCCTCGGCTGAGGTCTCTGTGAACAAGGCACCTGGCTGTTTCCATAGCACGCGGTGATGGGTTTGACAAATTAGCAGAGTTCAATTATGTACCTTGGATTGGTGTCAGCCCCGTGTGCGTGTGTGCTGGGCTGGCTGGCGGAGCCTTCTGAGGGCTGTTAGAGAAATGAGAAGCTGAGCTTTGATCTGCCTCTGTATTTGGTGTTTAAAACAAGGCCTTTTATAAGGCAATATTAGGTATTCGGAGTCTGCTACATATGAGGAAGCTTTGCTTTGATCCTCTCCCATCTCCAGAGGCATCTGGCGCTTATTATTTCATGGGCAACTAAACGAAGTGCAGAATAAAATTTGGGTACTGCTTTCTTTGCTGGTGCCTCTGGCCTCGCTGGAGCTGAGTGAATGCTGCAGGCAGGGCATCCCCCCCAACTCTTCCATACTCCTCAGGGAATTGCCCCCCTGCTCTGCCTTAGGCTTGATTCGCCTTCAGACTGGGGGAGATGCAGTTGGGAATCAAGTGGGAAACAAAAGGTGATAAAGAAAACATGTCAATTTGGGCTGCTTCCAGTGGCAGGAAGGAAGAATGGGTCTGTCTGTGTCTGGTGCTGTCTGTCTGTACTTGGGGTGCTGCTCCTTTCCTGACAGCCCTGTGTCCATCCCCTCCTTGTGTGGTCAGCCCATGGCACAGACAGGTTGGGATTCCTTAAGAGGGGACACAGAGCCCTTAGGATTCCTCAGGATGGGACACAGAGCCATCAGAATTCCTCAGGAAAGGACAGAGAGTCATTAGGATTCCTCAGGATGGGACACAGAGCTGCTCCCTGTGGGGACAGACGGACAAGTCAGTCTGGGTGGTGCACACCCAGCTGCTTCATGGCACGTGGAGCTGTGCTGCTCTTTGTGAGGCCAGGAAAGAACAGCCCAGAGGGGACACCCCGGCTCCCATGCGACCTGCAGATCCTCACATCTCAGGGATGAGGTGCCTTCACGATACAGATGTTGTCTTTACGCCCCAGAGCACCAAGGTGCCTCCCTCCAGGGTGCACCCCAGCAGCACAGCCATGCTCACACTGTGATGCCCAGGGCAGTGTGACAGTGGGGGATGCTGCTAATTCCCAACCATTCCCTGCTCTCTGTCATGGATGCTGCTTTTCCAGAGAGCAAACAAACGTGGTGCTTTTGCCTGATGGCTTGTTTTGCCTGCAGAGCAATGAGGCACTGCAACAGCACATGAAACCCATTCGGAGTCCCTCTCCGTCCCTGCTGGACTCCGGCTGTGCAGGGAAGCTGGGCTGGGGTTGCTCCAGCTGCCTCTTTGCTCCCTGAATCGCTGGTGGCTGTAGGTGGGGGGTGCACTCATGCTCCTGCCTGTGCCAGGGGTACTGAGCTGCTGGAAGCTGGAGCTGGGCAGCACAAGGGTCTGCAGGGAAAGTGGTGGTGGAGCTGCGGTGGCCGCAAGCTCTTTAAGTTCCCCAGACTGCGCTGGAGATAAAAGCTTTTACATCTGTTCCTGGAGGCAGTGCAGGTCTTCCTATTTATTTATTTATTTTCCGATTGTATCTGATACAGCCTCAGCGAGTAATTGAGTGTTTGAGAGTGAAAAATTATCTCTCCGGCTTGGCCCTTATCTTGACAGCAAAGCAGCACTTTTAATTTAATTTTGTTCAGAGCATGTGGGTAACAAATTTCACTAATCGCTCTGCTGTCGCCCTCCGCATGGTAACGAGCCTCTTGTTTCCCAGGAAGCAGAACATAAACACGGAGCTGGATGCAGGCAGGAGGAGGGCGAGGGTTGGTGCCGGTTGGAAAATGAAGATACGTTTCGTTGTGGATTCCTGTGGCACGATGGATTTGTCTCCTGGCTGGAGCAGGAAAGGAGGCGGAGGGTGGTGGATGTCACATTTGTTCCTGTGTGATGCTTGGCTGGGGGGGAAACTGAGGCACGGAGGGATGTGCTCCAAGCCTGGGGAGCTGTTGCAGAGCAGAGATTTGTATTCTCATCCTGTTGTGTCAGTTTGCATCTGTTCCAGACATAATGGATGGAGGGAAAAGATGGTTTGGGACTTTCATTTTTTGGGGTTTTTTTTGATACAGCAGCCCAATTCCTCAATCCCAGCTCTGCCTGCAGGGAGACAGTGGGACAATGGGCAGTGTGGTGAAAGTCCAGCCAGGATGAGCAACTTGAGTCCTTGGGCATCTCTTGCCACCAGCCCCTGGGACATGTCCTGCCAGGTCCTGAGCCCTCCCCGGCAGCCTGGCCTCTGTCACTGCTCTCTGCTGGTTTCTAAAATCAATTCATCTGTCTGACCAGCCCTCCAGTCGCTGAGTACAATCCTCCCTGGGCTGTGACTCAACACAAACTATTTCATAGATAATGATTACTTTTTTTTTCCTTTTTCCTGTAGGAATAATGTTTTTGCTACACTGTATTGAAAATTGCTTCTCTTCTCCTTAAAAGGAAGCCTTCCACTCAGATTTGCCTTTGTGCTTGTATATTGTAAAATTGGGACTCATTGGGAGTGTAGAACAAAAAAAGATCAGGACTTAATTCCAGGAGAAGTGCTTTCATTGATTTTCATGAAAGAAAATTCCAGTGCAGGCAATATCTACCTTTAAATATGTAACTGTTTCTTTAATGTGATTTTATCTCAACCAATTCAGCACCGAGAACATGAAAGCAAAACTGACTTCATTGATTTTAATTGTCCCTGCCCAGAGAAATGCAAAAAAATGTGACAGTGCCCGGAGAACAAATTGGGTTTGCACAAATTCTTCTCCCCTTTGCTGTGCCAGGGGAGGTCTAAGATACGCGGGCAGGAGAATCTGCCTGGTGGTGATGGGGCTGGTGGATCAACATCTCAGCCTGTGCCACTTTGGTCATTTTCCCTCCTCTCCTCAGCTCCTCATTCCTTGCCCAGCCTTCAAGGCTTTACCTTTCCCCCCTTCCTCCTCTTGGTTGGAATTTGCCTGCTGCAGGCACAATGTCTCAGAGCGAAGGGGGAGCACCAGCAGCAGCTGTATAATTAGGCAGCAAATACATTTATTCAGTACATAAGGCTTTATAACTCCAGGAGCACCTTAAGAGCCGAGGCTTGGGCTGCTGGAGGAGCACAAGAGCTCACTGGGACACACAGGAGCTCAGCCAATGAGCCCTTGACCTTGCTATGGGGTCCAGCAGCCCAACCCCAACCTGTCCACAGTGCCCATGCCACCCCTTGGCATCCTCCTCCCCCCGACCCCCACCCCAGGGCTGCCTTTTCTGCAGCTCCCTGTGCTGTACTGGAGGATGTCTCGGCTAATTGCTAGAGGATAATTCATAAATGTTAATAGTATTAAATCTGATTCAGCATGTGCTTAGCAAGGTCTAATCCTCTATAAATCCAGAAGTGACTGATCGCACCCTTCTGCTGCACAGCGTGGCTGCCTTTCCTCCTCCTTTCCCCCATCCCTTCCTCTGTGCACCCTCTGCCTCCTTGGAGCGTCTCCTCGGGGGTCTCCCCCAACACAGGGGAAGCAGAGCTGCCACTTCATGGCTGATCCACACCCTGCTGACTCTGGGATGAGGCTGGAGACTGCCCCGTGCACAAGCCCTGACTCAGATCTGGGCTGTAGCTGTGGGCACCTTCATTTGGGATTTGTCCAGGACTGCAATGGAGAAGATGCCTCAGGAAGAGGCTGGGGCCAGGTGTGGTGTAGAGCGTGTGTGATGAAACACCTGCCTGTGCTCTCACCCCCTGCTGGGGGGCTCATTGCACCCACATCCGTCCCCTTTAGAAGGAGCTGGCTCTGGGGCCGGGTACTGCATGAAGGCTTAGTGGGGTCATGGTGCGGGAGAGCTGTGTCTGGCTCGAAGGAGGATCTGCCATCCCATCCCATCCCATCCCATCCCATCCCATCCCATCCCATCCC
>NW_024581167.1:0-12696 GCF_017639235.1 Corvus kubaryi
CAGTGTGGGCAGGGAGGGTCCTGACTGTGGGGTCAGAGCTCAGTGTGGGCAGGCAGGGTCCTCACTGTAGGGTCAGAGCTCAGTGTGGGCAGGCAGGGTCCTCACTGTGGGGTCAGAGCTCAGTGTGGGCAGGGAGGGTCCTCACTGTGGGGTCGGAGCTCAGTGTGGGCAGGGAGGGTCCTCACTGTGGGGTCGGAGCTTGGCATGGACAGTGTCCCCACCCTGACGAGCTGCCTGTGTGATGGCTCTGTCCCTGCTGCAAGTGTGGGTGAACTCTCCCAGGATGAACACTGCCCTGGAGAGCAAGCCCAGGTTCCCCCTTGCAAAGCCAAGAGACTGTCAGAAGTGGAATTTCCACTCGAGGCCGTGTTTTGGGTTGGAGCATCTGACAAGACGGCAGAGGTGGAGGGAGCTTCTTTTTTGTTTATTCTTTTAATCTCCGTGCATCTGCGCCTGCCTGCCTGAGCGATGCCGTGCTGTCCTTGCCATGCAGCTGATCAGTAATTGTTTCATCTGCAGATTATTTCCTACCTTCCCCCACCACTGTTTCCTCCAAGATGCCGGTGAATTGGATGCTGTGATTAGCAGCCTGTGTTAATTTTCCCTGAAGATTGCTCTGCAGACTGCAATTGTTGGGACTCGCAACAACTTCTCATTTTGGTTTTAATTAAATGTGTTGCTTTAAATTGTTTGTTTTTGACATTTCCTGCTCAATCTTCTGCATCTCTCGGAGGTGACCAGACATTACCTCGTGCCCTCAGGGCACACTCAGGATGTGCTGCACACGTGGCCACACAGAGATGAGCCACAGGAGGTGGGGACTGGCTGTGTCCCCATCCCGTTTGGCAGCAAGGAGGAGCTGGAGACACTCTCTGATTTACAGGTGAAGCTCCCCAGGTTTGTACCAGAAGGATGGAGAAAGAGATCTGATCTCAAAGCGATCTCAGGTCAGACTGGATGGAGCTCGGTGTCCCTGCCCACAGGACAGGGGTGGAACAAGATGATCTTTAAGGTCCCTTCCAACCCAAAGCATTCTGTGATTCTGTGATCTTTCCAGGCTTTCAAAAAGATTCTGCCATTGGCGTCTCCCGTGTTCTCCCACTGTTCCCATATCCACAAGTCCCCCCTGAAATCAGCAGAAGGAATTGGTTTAAAGTAAGTTTTTTCTTGTCTGTGACCCTCCCAGGGTTTTTGCAGTATGGAGACCTGGGTCAGGGCTTTGACAGAAGCAACACTTTCCTGTTGCAGACTCGGTGTCACGTCTGGCTGCCCCAGGCCCCGTGCGTTTCATGTAAGGTGGCCGTGTTTGGGGGCAGCTTTACAAATTGCATTTTATTTCACCAGCTCGTAATCACCAGGGTCACCTCCGTGCCTGTGTTACAGCTCACTCCCGCTCCCGTGGCTGCCTGCCTGGCAAGAAAATGTGAGCAAATGGCTGCAGTGTAACCAGACATGAACTCTAAATATTAACATCAATTTATGAACTGTATCAGCGTGGATCAAAGGGATTCCAAGACGGTTTTACGGCGTGAACGCTCATTGCATGAAGAACTAATAAGATTCTGGAGGCTGAAGTACATCATGTTTTTATCGTGGCTTTGACAGGCTTGTGAACCTGCTCAGCGGCTGCCCGGCTCCCCAGCCCCGTGCCTGCCAGAGGCATTCCCAGCTTCTGGGGTAGCTCCATTTGCAAGGGAAGCCAAATACTTCTTCTTCTCCTTTGCAGGATTCACTGGGGCAAAGCCAGCGGGATTGGTGTTGGCGTTTGGATGGTGTCAGCAGTAGCTGCCTCAGAGCCGGGAGCATCCTGAGAGAGGCAGGGGGTGCCCAGCCCCGTGGGGAGGGGGCATCTCCTGGCACCTGCTGAGCTTTACCAACACCCCTTACCCTCTGATTTGGGAGGGATGGCACGGCTTTGGCCTGCTAACCTGCTCTCCCTGCCGTGGATGGAGAGATGCAAACATTGACTTTTGCATTCATACAACAAGCTTATCATAGCTCCTCTGTGCTTTGTGATGTGATTAGATTTAGGCTGGATTTCCCTGAACCCTTTTCTGATATCTGGAGAGCATCACTGCTAAAGAGCCCCGGGCTGCAGCGTGGGAGTTGGGAGATCCGGAGCATTAAGGAGAAGCTTTTTTTTTTGCAGGAGTCTCATTTCTGTCTCAGCCACTGCTGGCCCAGATGCCTTCTGAGAACAGAGGTGTGCTCTTACCAACAGCTCCACAACTACGTTGTCTAATGTTGCCATGGGAGATCTCGTTGCAGCATGAGCTTGACCACAAGGCAGGGTGGGCAGATTCCTTCTTGCTTAAGTTCAGGAAAAGTTGGCTGAGCCATCGCCTGCCTTCCAAAGTGAAGTATGTGTGTTGTTTGTCAGAAGCTCAGCCCTGGAGAAATCAAGACTGACTGACAAGAAAACCCAAAGAAATGGCAGAATGATCAAGAAAGTGCAATTTAACACTTTAATTGTAACCCTGCTCCTCCTGCAGGAGAGGTGGTTCCAGTGTGAGCTGTAATTACACACAGGCTTGTATCGCTAATTGACTTCTGCTTTGCCCGGGTGGGAAAGCTCTGGCAGGATTGGTGGTGTTTCAAGGGGATGGGGGTCTGCAGGTTTGATCATCGTTGGGTTGGGGATGTGAGAGCCCATGGGTGCAGTTCCTATGCTCAAAATACACCCTGGAGTCAAGCCCTGTGAGGTAAAAACTGTGTGTCCTTCAGCTGAGGGAGGACTGAGTGAAAGATGTGTTTATAGGCTTGGGCTGTTTTCAAATCTTTCTATCTTAACTTTCTGTTTAAGCATTTCAGCTTGTTCAAAGAGAGAAATAATTGAAAAAAAAAAGTAAAGAGGGTTGGCTTGGATTTTAACCTGGTGTGATGCTATCCCTGGATTCAAACTAGACTATAGAACTTAGAGTTTGACTTAAAACTATTTTAATTATTCCCAAATCACCTGGTTTTGTGCTGAGCAGGATGGGGATGGTAAAGCTGAGCACTGTGTTAGTCTGTGGGTGCAGTCCTGCTCTAAGCCCCGTTTCCTTGCTCAGGTCAGTACATGTGTGTCCTGGGCATCCAAAGTCTGTCCGGTTCTTTGGCATTTTCTGGGAGAAATTTCAGAAGCAGAAATTTTCGTGCCCTGGGACTGGGGCAGGAGAGGGAGAGTTGATCAAGGGGAAGAGCTGATAGGGGAGGAGTTGTCTCTTTGGGCAATGTTCTTTCAAGTTTAACAAGGGTAAGAAAAGGGTCTCTAAAGAAATCAAATAGGGTTATTCTTTGTACCTATAGAATGAAGCAAGAGGGATCATCTTTCCTCTAGTGTTTATAAAAAATATCTCTAACAGGATTAGAGCTGTGTGGTAGTACAGGGCTGGATACATTAATAGCAACCTGTAGTATGACCTCCCATTGCTTCCCAACACAAAATGCTAATTTTAGATGAAAAGGAATTTTGTTGGCCAAGAAACACTGAATGGACCAAAGATGACAAAGAGAGCAGAGGGAGGAAGAAATAGATGTTCTTCAAAAAAAATTATGTTTTGATCTTTTCTCTTGAAAAGAAGGAGAAAGGAAAAGCCAAACCCTTTTGGCTGCCTTTTGGGTGCTTTGTTCTTTTCCCTTGTTAGATATCTCTTCTGAGCTGTTTTATCCTGTTGTGTTCTTGAAAATGATTTTTGAAATGTCAAAATTTCAAGCCTCTTTTGTCAGGGCTTAAGCAATTGCACTGAACTTTGAAGGAGACCCCAGCATGAGAGACATGAACTTCTGACGCTGCCTTAACTCATCCAGCTTTGATCAGTGCTGGGGAAGGAACGGGGGAGCGGAAAACACACGCACAGAGAAAAACAAACAAATCAATCCCCTGAGGGGCTGCTGGACCTCATGGAGCTGGGAGAGAGTTGTAGCTGTGTCCTGGTGTTCTCCACGCTGCTCCATGGCATTGGCTGGCTCGTAAAGCCAGCAGCATTTGAGGGATATGTCCTGCTACGGGGTTCTGGGAGGTGGTGCTGGGTGGATTTGTTGCTGTATTCTCATGTTTGGTTGATGGTTGCTTTACCCTGAGACCTAAATGGCTCTGTTCAAGGGGAATTTCAGCAAACTTCTGAGTGGGAAGCTCCAAATTTGTATCTAGGAGGACACCTGGGAGGTTGGCAGCAGAGGACAGCAGGATGGACAGTCCCTCCAGGTGTCTTCAGAGTGTCTGTGCTGGGACTGCTCTGGGGACTGCGGGCAGCAGCTGAAGGTGCGCTCCAAACTGGGTGTGAGGGTGATTTAGTAGGGTCTGAGGTCCTCGAGGAAGGTTTTAGGAGGGTGGTTTGTAGTGGGTTCTACCCCCCTCAAGTCCCCCATCACTCCCCTTCCCTCTATCCAGAGACTGTGTGTTGGGGAAAACACACCCAGTTGTTGTTCCCAACAAGCTGAAGGTGTTTGAAACAGCTCTTGCTTAGAAGATGTTTGTTGTCGGTAGTTTCTAAAAGGAT
Organism: Corvus kubaryi; assembly: GCF_017639235.1. Lineage (NCBI taxonomy): Eukaryota > Metazoa > Chordata > Aves > Passeriformes > Corvidae > Corvus > Corvus kubaryi. The sequence continues at coordinate 4,482 of NW_024581167.1, forward strand.
TTGTTCCTCAACCTGCCCTTTCTGAACTTTTCAAGGTGGTTTTGATATGTACATGATGGTGACTTTTGAAAACTGTTTTCTACACGTGGATTCTTGGAAAGTGAAGAGAAAAATTTTGTGAAAAGGCTTTGAAATCATCACGATTTTAGCTTTCAAAATATTTGTAGCATGCCTTTTCCTGTTTATTTCCCAGGCAAGCTATAAAGGGATCGAGATTGGGGCGTTTGTTTGTTTGTGTTTTCAGTGGGAGTGAAGGTGATGAGGGCGTCTGTGAACATCTCTCAAAATCTTGCCACGCACTCAGCTTTTTCCTTGCTGGAAGTTGTCCCCTCCTCCTCTGGGGAGGGGAAGGGAAGGGAAGGGAAGGGAAGGGAAGGGAAGGGAAGGGAAGACCTTTAATTTCCCAAGGTGTGGGTTTGTTTCAGACTGAGGTAGAAAAGCCTCTATTTTACACTGAGCCTGAATTCAGGACTCTTGGATTCAAATGTTTCCACTTGTGCTTTTCAAGCAAACAAACACACAAAACCCCTGAAAAACCTGATAATGAGGATGATTTCTCAATCAGGCTTACTAAAATCAAAGTAAGTAATTAATCTTCAAAATACCTGGAGCTGGGGAAGGGGCTGGAGCACAAGTCTGATGAGGAGCAGCTGAGGGAGCTGGAGAAAAGGGGGCTCAGGGGGAACCGTCTCACTCTCTACAACTCCCTGACAGGAGGGTGGAACCAGCTGGGGTTTGGCCTCTCCTCCCAAGTAACAAGCAATAGGAGAGGAGGAAATGGCCTCAAGTTCCACCAGGGGAGGTTTTGGTTGGATATAAAGAAAATTTTCTTCACAGAAAGGATTGTCCAGCCCTGGCACAGCGTCCCAGGGCAGTGATGGAGTCCCCATCGCTGGAGGGATTTAAAAGGCACTTGTGGATGTGGCACTTGGGGACATGGTCTGGTTGCCTTGGCAGTGCTGGGGGAACGGTTGGATTTGATGATCTGAGAGGTCTTTTCCAACCTAAATAATTCTGTGGTGGGGAGCTCCAGAAGTCACCCCTCCATCACCCACCTGACCACAGGCTCTTCCCCTCTGTGCAGCAGCTCCTGGGCCAAGATGCTCTGCCAGCTCCAGCCACCTTCACCTTTCTGAATGCTAATGATGCGTCTGGTTCGTGTCGGGTTTGCTGCTGTTACTTGCAGGCTGTAGTTTAACCAGAAGTGGGGTTCATTAAGGAGGGATTTAATCAAGAGCTGCTGGTTTCGCTCTTCTGTCCTTGGGTGCAGAGGGAGTTGTCTGTAGCCGAGTCTCAAAACAACTTTACGTGCTTCCCAAGCCTTGCTCTTTATTAGGGAGCTGCGGAAATCTGGAGGAAAACAAAATTGACAGGTTACTACAGAGACACCTACATGTAAATAGTAAACACTCCCAAAGGGTTCACGATGCATTTCTGCTTGGTAAAAAGAAACCAGCAATTGTTGTTATTGGTGTGTAAGGCTATCTTTAAAAATTCATTGAGAAGAATAATTAGAGATAAAACCACGTGGCTCTAAGAAACTTCTTTGTGCTCAGTGTTTCTCTGCTTTCCAGTGGTGCTGGGGGGCTTTACGCAGTGATTTACTGCTGCCTCGTGTCTGATTGAGATGTATCCTGCAGCCTTGGCAGGGCAGCTCCTGCCTTGCTGTTTCTCCAGAGCTGCTGGATCCTGATGTCTAATTCTCATTTGCTTGAGCAGTCAGTAGCTTGGCAGCCTCCGTTGGCTTTGAGTGTAGAGATGCGCCTGTGAATATGTTTATGGTATGTAAACACTCTGCGACAAAGACTTGTGTTTATGGGAAATTTGGGCTTGGATTTGGATGGTGCTGAGATCTTGGGATGCCTGAAAATGAGGTCGCTCACTGGGATGCTTGACTTGAGGCTCTGCTTGTTTTATCCTTTGCATGGATAATGTGGTGCAGGATGAGGGTGAGAAGGGCTCCCTCTTGCTAAGCATCAGGGATCCTCTTCAAAAGGAGATCCAGAGTTTGTATTCAAGCAGGTTCATGTGGGGTGGCTGCTGCTGCAGGTTTATTGGCTTGCTTTTTTTGTCTCTTGGCTTTCATCAAAGTAGTTGGTGCTTAAAACAATGATGTCCTAGTCCTTTACTAAGGGTCATAAGCCTCAGAGTTTCATGATGATAGGCCCTGGATCTATAGATTTGCTATCCCTGGGTAATCTCTGAGAAGGATTTCAATCTTCAGACAGTGGTTGCAAATTTTGTCCCCGTTGCAACTCCTCAGACTTAGTGGAAAGGTGGCTGTGGGTTCCTGGACTACCTGGCAGTTCCCCTTGCTCACTCCTCCTTGCAGGTTTCTTCTCCCCTCTTTCTGAGGCTTTTACCCTGGTAAGTTTTGCAAAACACCACTTAATGGCAGAGGTTTTTTGGCTCCCGTCTGATCTGTGCAGCACTGTTATGGAGGCAGTCTTATAATCAATGTAATTGAAGATCAGAGTTAATGAGGACCTCTGTGCCTACAAAATCCCCCAAGCAATGCTGGGCCTCAGATGTTAGATAAGGAAATGATTGGGCTGAACTGAAAATCTATTTGGCTAATTAGATGATGCATATTCCCAGATGCCAGTGGGGAAAAATACATTTTGCAAAGTAAAGAAGCGTAAGATTTTGTAAGAAAATATTTTTGGCAGGAATTCACTTCTAACTCAGAGGAGGGAGAGAGTGGGGGAGTGTCTGGTACAAGACAACTCATACAAGAAGTTGTGTGTTAGGCCAGTTCACTCAGCTTCAGCTAAAGGGGTGAAGTGGGAACGGCCTCTGCTGCCACTGCCCATCCGTGCCCTGAGCTCCTGGTGCCTCCTGGACAACACCTCCACGAGCTGGGGCAGTGATGCTCTGATTACAGATCAGAATAATTACAGTGGTCCACGTTTCTGTAGAGACCTGCGAATCCAACCCCAGTAATGTAAGGGCAGGGAAGTGTCTGGGCAGAGGAGCAGGTGGACCATTTGCTGGAGCAGGTTCCTCTGGAGAGGAACGGTCAAATGAAGTTCTTTGGGACCAGCTGTCAGTGAACTCGTTATTATTTTGCAGATATTGTCACCACAGCAGCTCCTGAAGAATGCAGTGCTCTGATGTTGGGCCAAAATGCACGTTTGGTGTTTTTCTTTTAGATTTCCACACTCACCTAACCCGCTTTTTTCCCACTTCCCCCAGGCAGCAGCTTCGTTGTGAGTGAGGGGAGCTACTTGGACATCTCTGACTGGCTTAACCCAGCCAAGCTGTCCCTGTACTACCAGATCAATGCCACGTCCCCCTGGGTGAGAGACCTCTGTGGACAGAGGACCACCGACGCCTGTGAGCAGCTGTGTGACCAAGACACAGGTAAGGGAGGCCAGGGGAGAGTGCAGACCCTGGAAAGGTCAGAGATGTGGGGGAGAAGGTTTGTCAGTGGGTATTTTGATGCCCTCTTGGCTCATCTCTGCTCTAGCCTGGTGGCAGGCACGGGGGACTGAGAGGTACTGGCAGGGTCACACAGTGGTGACTCCCATCAGAGACTGTAAAGAAGATGGGCACAAGATGGGGATTTGAAATGGTGGATCTACCAGTTCTTTGGTGTGGCAGCTGCAGGCACATGGAGTTTATCTGCTTCTAAGCTGAGTTGTTTTGCTGTCCAGTATGGAAAACCTACTCGTGAGTTTACCCCATCTCCACCCCTTTTCTGTTCTGGCCATTCCACTGCAGAGCACCACGATTCCCATTAGTGCTCCTGCCTGGTGGTTATCTACGTTGGATCTGTCCCCCAGCCCTTCCTGGTGGAGTTGTGAACTCTGCCATCCTTCCTCATCTCTAAATGAGCCTTCTGCTGAACGTGTTCTGCTTGTGTGCACCAACTGCCCTTGTGGAGCAGCAGCCAGCCCTGCTGGGACTCAGGTGTGGGGCTGGGCAAAGGAGAAGTGTCACCTTCCCTTCTGTCTTTCCTGGATGACACATGGAAGTCCTGGAGTCTGTTGTGAGCCAAGAACAGAGAACACAGGAAACAGGGTGACAGGACCTGCCATAGGAAGGTGGCCTGGGGACTGTGCTGGGTTTTTGTGCTAGGGTGTGCTGTGGCTCACAGTTGCTCACCAGCCTTGGTGCCTTCCTGGTGGTGTGGAGACAAGTGTCCCTGGTGGTCCTGGCTTGCTGAGCTTCCGAAGAGCACCCAAACCCCGTCTCCTCACAGAGCGGTGCCATCCCAGTTTAGTCCGGGCTCTCCATGTGGGAGCTGCTTCCCCCTCAGCAATGAGCTTCCTCACCTCCTGTGTGTATGAGATTCCTGGCTGCAGGTGAGGGTGTTGGTGTCTGGTTCTGCCAGAGGGTTTAAAGGATGGCTCACTGTGGAGAAGGCTTTCCCTAAGCCTCCCGAAGCCCCCGGCTGTCGTTAATACACGGATTAGAATAAGAAATCCTTCAGAGTCATGAACGCCTCATGGGGTGGTGGGGGTGACCCTGTTCTCATCCCTCCCTGCTCAGCTGAGATGCAAATACTGAACTTGGTCTTACAAACTCATTTTCCTGGTCAAGACAGGTCTTTTCTGCTTAGTATTCCTGTTCCTCAAGGCTTGTCTGCCTCAAGGCTGTCTGGAGGCACGGGCAGGCACGGCTGCAGCAGAATGGTGACGCTGGATGAATTCCCTGTGTAGACAGCCCTGGGCATCATCTGAAGTCCCAAGGAGGGCTGGGAGGTGATGACAGACATCTGACAGCCGTGCTGACAGATGGAGATGGTGCAGGAGGAGGCTCTTCTCATCCAGATGTTGCAGAGCAGAAGGATTTTTGTTTCAGGCATTGGCAAAACGCAGCCACCTCAGTGGGAGAGGGAAGATGCATTCAGCTGTCCCCTGGTTCAGAGGAGGAGAGAAACACCTCTGCCTCCAGCAGAAACTGTGGGGAGACCGTATGGAGCCAGATCACGACTTCCCTGTTGGAAGAGCCCTGTGGCTCCCCTGGCCAGCCCCATCCTTGGCTGCTTGGATCCTGGCGTGGCCTCTGCTGCGAGGAGCGGTGCTGTCCCGTGCCGGCCCAGCTGCCGCTCCCGCTGTGTCCCCAGCTCCCAGAGCAGCTTGTGGCTCTTGCTGAGTGCCCCACGCTTGAGCAGGATGTGTCAGATCTTGTTTGCAGGGAAGGGAGCGATGCTCGTTATCCCAGGAGTTGCTCTGTCCTGGCACTGGGCTGGAGCTGAATCTTGGCAGCTGCTCTGCAGCTCCCAGCCCTGGTGCCCATGGTCCCTGCTGGCCCATGGTGAGGGCAGAGTAGCCTGGATCTCAGCCTTCAGGTCCCTCACCTGAAATGTGTCCATGGGCTTCTTCCCCCTCTCTTCAGCCTGGGACAGCACATGGATAAAACAGAATTTTTGTCCTGTCTGCGCCAGTTATACCTGCATGGATCGAGCAGGACTGGCTGATGGGGCTGCTGATCTCCATAGCCTAAATCTAAGACTCCTTAAGAGGTCCAGGCTTCACAAGAACTGAAATTAAGCCTTTGGAATTACTTGCTTGACCCTCTACCCCAGGACATAACCCTGGGCACCATGTCTGTTCATCACCATTGGCCAGCCTTGAACTGGTGAGAAGTTTCTCCAGCAGGCTGAGGCAGACTGTAACCCCATGATACACTGCATGTACTTCTAGATTTATTTTTATTAATGTCATTCTATTTTTAAGGGTGATTTATTTTTATCACCATGAGGGAGGAAGGCCTGTGGTTTTACTGTGGCACATAAATCCTGTCTGGATTTCAACCTTTTCGGGTCAGGGATTTTATCCTCTGTGAGCATCCCAAGTGATGGGTGCCAGGGATTCCCCTGTTCTCTGCCTTCTCAGGCTGGGCAGAGCATCCATGAGAATGATGGACTGAAGTTTGTCCTCTCTGGAGGCTGAAAGCCTTCTAAGTTGCCCCTGTGAAGAGCAGCAGCGCCAGCACTGAGGTCCTCCAGCACATTTATGGCTAATCTAACTTCAGCCTTACCCTTGGAGCTGCTCTCCATGACAGTGTGGATCCAGCCTTGTCCCAAGCTTCCTTGCTCCAAAGTGTAGACAGACCTCTGTGGGCAGGACCTGTCCTTGGGGCAGTGCCACGGGCTCCTGGCACACCTTTGGACAGAGAGCCCCAGGTCACATGTGCACTCTCTGGTGAGACTCAAGCTCTTACCTTTCCCAGCACTGAACACGTCTGTGGGTTGGAGTTTTGGATGGGATTTGTCTGTATAACATATTGACTTGTGACTCTGGACACCGAGTACTCCTTCAGTGTGAAGAATAATTCCCGGTGAAAACAGAGGCTCTGGAACAGTAGGAAATGCCAAAATCCACTTTGTTGCCTGCCCTTAATTTGCCTTCCCTCGTGTCTCTGTTGTGTGACTCACTCTTTAATTAAATGATTGCTGCCCCCCTGACACATTTGAAACCTGTGTTGCAAAGCCCCAGCTCATCAGAGCGTTTCGGAGGGAGCACTGACATCTGCATACGAGCAAAATGTCATCTCTCTCATCCCTCCTGCCTTGGAAACGGCCAAGCTGGTTGATCTGACTGCAAATCCAGAGACAAATGGATGCTGCTGAGGGGCTCCTCCCTGCAGAGGTGACACGGTGACCATGCCCAGCTGCCACGTTGGAGGGGACAGGCACCTCTCCAGGGCAGGATGTGTTCCTTGGCTGGAGATGTTCAGCCAAAATGCCCCATCCTCCTGGCAGATGCTGCCTGTGCTGCTTGAGATGAGAACAGGGAGGGTTTGTTGTCTTGTGGGACTGGCTGTCAGCTCTCCTCACTCTCTGTATTTTGAAGAGATGTGGGAGCACTGCTGGTGCCGCCACTCGTGCCACACACTGGGATACCCCTGGGTAAAATCCAGGAGTGCTTGCCGCCTCGCTGGCCTCCCTTACCAGCCTCAGTGAGAGCATCCCATCCAGCAGCATATGCAAATCCTGATTTGTGAGCACAATTACCTGCTTTGTATGCACAAAACTAATTCACTTGCACATTCTGTGGGCATTGCTGAAGAGATCTGCTGGAGAATCAGTCCCTCAGGGCCAAATGCTGGAAGAAACAGCCTCTGATTTTGTGCTGTCAGGCTTGCTGGAGCAGTGGCATAAATGAGATGGATAGCTACCTTGATTAGCAGGTGCAAATGTGTAGAAATTTTTTTTCCCCATCTATAAATCAGGCATTTCTTCATCAAAATTCTCTCATTGCATCCACGATTGGTAGCCCCCCCAAAAAAAAAATCAGCAGTAAGCACGAGCTTGAAAGAACCAGATGAAATGTAGTAGCAAAGGTTCTTTTCTGGAAATTGGCAGGAGGAGATAAAAAAAAAAAGGTTTCCATCATCGTCCAAATGGGCCAGTTTGTCACCAGAGCCACAGATGGTGCTGCTGTCTGGGTAGGACAGGGGTGTGTTGTGGGCACGAGGCAGATGAAAGTCATTTTTCACAGAGCTATTTTTTTAAAGGCAACGTGTTAAGGGGATTTGGAGGTTGCAGAGCCGAGCATGTAAATCAGGAGATGACCAACCCTGGCAGGGGGGCATTTGTGTTTAGGAAAAGAGCCATTCCTTCCTATAGTTCAATTTAATGCCATGCAGGTTCTGTGCACATCAAGTGATATTTGTTTGTTCTTGTGCACTTCTGCTATTTCACTGCTGGAGGATCCCGGTGCCTTTATTGACTTAGACTTTTATAGGATGAGGCTCTGTCTCTCTAAGGTATGGAGTTTAATAACTTGGTCAAAACCCATGTAATATCCCATTCCTTTTCCTGTGGTGGCACAGCTTGCCTCGTGCACCAAGCAGGGCAGGAGGCAGTTAACTCCCAAGCTAATTTAGCTCCAGGCTGAAGTGTTATACATAAACAGCAATCAAAACTCGTGCCTGCAAGGGGCCGAGTTAAGGTTATCTGTGCTGTCTTTGCACTCTCATTTTCTGCCATTAGAGTGTTTAATCCTGGAGCTGCTAATGTTCTTGTAATGGCATTTCTGTGCTTGTCTAAAGAGCACGGGGAGGAGGGAAGAGGGATGGGTTTTGCTGTACGGACCCGCTCCTGAACCCATCCCCCTGAACCCATCCAACCAGCACTGCAGGGGCTTCTCACCCCGCCATGGGCAGCTCTGGGGCACTGCCCAGCCTAGAAGGTGACAGCCATGGCACACAGGCCGCCCTCGGGACCTCTCTCTGCTTCCTTGCATCAGCTCGTGTGTTCCTT
>NW_024581168.1:0-15472 GCF_017639235.1 Corvus kubaryi
ATGCACCATCCCAAGGCGTGGATGCAATGCATGGATGCCGTGATACATGGATGCAATGCATGGCTGCCCTGCGTGGACATGACACATGTTCGAAATCCATGGATGCCACGCATGGAATCCACGATGCACGCACACCACGCACAATACACTGACACAACCTCCCTGGTGCGGTCCCAGAGTTCCTTGGCGATGGGAAAGCATCGCCTCCGGATTTCCCAACTTCTGCAAAACCCCAGGAACCACCAACAAAAAGTCACCTCGGGGCACTTTTTCCTCCGTGCTGCTGCACAAATACGCAAATTCCAGGCTTTCGGAAGCCAAAGGCGCTTCCATGTAGACCAAAGCAAATATTTGGTGACAAGGGAGACACTCTGCCTGGGTGCCAGCGTAAATCTGGGGTAGGAAAAGATTGAACTAGGTCAGAGTTTAAAGTCCATCCTCGTGGTGTCACGTGGGAATTTGTGTCCTTGTGGATGGTGGGGTAAAAAGTGCTTTGGGAATATTCACCCTCGGAATTGAGAATTTCCTGGGGTCAGTGCTAGGATGGATTCATCGGCTCTGCATGGCAATTCCCATCTGCAAATCCCTGTTAGTGCTTGGACTGTTTTTTTTCACCCCAGCAAAGAGTCGGAACTGGGGGGAAGGATGTTGGAAGGAATTTGGGGGTCCCCCTGTGGGTTTTCCTTACCTTTCCATGGCTGGCAGGGAAACCTCCTGCTTCCAGCACTGCTCCTTGCTGGCCCAACTGGCTTGTTCCCAGCGGATAAACTTTTATTTATTTTAATGATGCCAGAAAAGCCTTTCCTGAGGTTTTTCTGAACTCAAGCCAGGAGAATCAAACTGCTGGCTCAGGTTTCTGGGGCCAAAAACCATGGGGGTGGCTGTGGTGGGGTGTGCTCAGGGGTTTTGGGGGACACCCTGACCATGAGCCTGTACCTTGTGGGAGCATGCTGGTGGCTGGGAAGGATGGGGGACGGGGATGGGGAGCTGAGGGTGCCGTGCCCAGGGCTCATCCCCCTTTTTCCCACAGGGATGGCGCCCGCGGGGCCCGAGGCCGCCCCGGCCCGCCGGTGAGGTGCTCCCCACCAGCCACCCCGAGCCCCCTGCCCGGAGCACGATGAACAAGCTGCCCTTCCACAACAACAGAGTCATGCAGGACCGGCGCAGCGTGTGCATCTTCCTCCCCAACGACGACTCCCTCAACATCATCATCAACGTAAGGCGGCGCTGGGCAGCCCCCGAGCGCTGGCATTTCCATCACCCCCCTCCCCCGGGGCTGTGTTTGCACACCCTGAGTTTGCTCCTGGGTGTCATTTGGAGCCGGCCTGGCCTCGCCCTGCCGGGGAAATGCTCATGAGGTATTCCCCCGAAGGCTGCGGCGGTGCTTTACGCTCTCCTTCCTCTCCTTGCTCGACGTGCTGCTGGCAGCAGCGGGGTTTGGGGAGGGTGAGCTGCTGCTTGGCACCCCGCGGCGTGGCATGAGCCCCATCCTTCAGCCTCACACCACAGATCCCTTCTGGATGGCACTTCAGCCTCATCCAGCCCAGGGAATAAACAGGAGGGGCTTTGGCTCTGATTGGGATGGAGCATTGAATGTGAAATTCCCCCACTTTTTGTTGTATTTTTTGTTAATTCACCCCTACCCAATGTTGCTGTTGATGCAGGAAAATGTTTAAATTCCTTTCAGAACTTAAAGGGAGCTTATCAAAAAGATGGAGAGAGATTTGGAAAGAGGCAGATAATGATAGGATAAGGGGAATGGTTTTAAACTAAAAGAGGAAAGATTTAGATGAGATAATAGGAATAAATCCTTGCCTGTGAGGATGAGGAGGCCCTGGCACAGGTTTCTCAGGGAAACTGTGGCTGCCCCATCCCTGGAAATGTTCCAGGCCAGGTTGGTTGGGCTTGGAGCAACCTGGGATAGTGAAAGGTGTCCAGAGGGTGGAATGAGATTAGGTGGACACAGATGCTTCCAGGGCTCACAGAAGGGATTTTTTGCAGGTGAAGATTTTGTGCCAAGAGTTACTGGTGCAGGTGTGTGACCTCCTGAGGCTGAAGGACTGTCACCTCTTCGGGCTCAGCGTCATCCAGAGTAAGTCAGTGGCTTAAGTGTGCAGCTTACCCCTTTTGGTGGCCTCGTTGGGTGACGAGGAGGTCACAGCTGGGTGACCAATGGGTCATGGCGGGAGGCAGGGGACACGTGGGGATGCTGATGCCACCTCTGTCCCTCCCAGACAATGAGCACGTGTACATGGACCTGGCCCAGAAACTCTACAAGTACTGCCCCAAGGAGTGGAAGAAGGAGGCCAGCAAGGTCAGCGGTGAGGTCTTGCATGGAGAGCTGACGGCAGTAAGGCCACCTCTGTCCCCGTCGCAGGTCACTTCCAGGACCCGGGAACGCTGCCGAGGGGTGGGGGGGCATTTAGTCAGTGTGGGGCTGGGGGGTGGATGTGCGAAACCACATCCCTGGGGATGGTGGTGGTGGCATCCCTGGGGTTGTCACTGCAAGTGCCACCACGTGCCCCAGCTGGGGGTGCATCCTCCAGGCTCAGTCCCTGGAGCTCATGTTTTTTTTTCCTGCCTTATACTTCAGCAGAGTTTTTAAGGTCCCTTCTTCCAAGTTCTAAAATCAAATTGGGGTTTTTTCTCCCCAAAGCACCTTCTCATTATTTCAATGCCGAGGGGTGTCCAGGCTCCGATGCTGGCGCTGAGCTGGTGGATGATGGACTGAGAGAGGGAGAGCAGCAATGAGGGGTTGCAGAACTCCTGGGCTTCTCAAACCCAACCAACCTTCTTCTTTAATTCCAAATCCCCTTCATTTCCAGCATTTTGTGGGGGAAAATGGGGGACAGTGGAGGAACAAAAATGCCATTGGTGCCATGGCAGGCAAGGGCTGGCTGTGACAGACATGACCCCAGAGAGTTGAGGTGAGGGGTTGGGATGTGATGCTGGGATCCCCACAGGATTCCTGAAATCCTCCTCCCTTCCAGGGGATCGACCAGTTTGGGCCGCCGATGATCATCCACTTCCGAGTGCAGTACTACGTGGAGAACGGGCGGCTCATCAGGTAGGGTGTGCCCACCCCCACGGGCACCTCCTGGCATGGCTCTGCAGCCTCGGGGTGCTGTGGGGTGCTGAGCACATCCTAAAAGCTGGGGCTGTTCGTGGGTGGGTGCTGAGTGGCTTCTCACAGGGGCAGGTGGGGACACCACCCCCAGCCAGCAATGACAAAGCCTTTCGGGGAGTGAGGACGTTGTGTTCAGGGGTTTAGCACAGCCTGATTTGGACTTAGCTATGGCTGGGTGGGAGCTGCAGGTCCTGCTTGAGGGCTAAAACGATTTCCATGGGTTTGGGGACACAGTGGCACCTCCACAGATTTTTTTCTTGGGGGGTTATTCCACCTGGCTGGTGAAGCGGCTCCACGTTCACGCCGCTGAGTGGGAATTTTAACCAACGGGGAAGAGGGAGCAAAACCCCTGGGTGATGCCTCCCTGAGGGCTTCCCAGTGGGTGTCCCCTGGCTGCTCATGCCTCCTTGTGTCCTGTGTCCCTCCCCAGTGACAGGACAGCTCGGTACTACTACTACTGGCACCTGAGGAAGCAGGTGCTGCACTCGCAGTGTGTGCTGAGGGAGGAGGCCTATTTCCTGCTCACTGCCTTCGCCCTCCAAGCCGACCTCGGAGACTTCAAGAGGAACAAGCACTACGGGAAGTACTTCGAGCCCGAGGCCTATTTCCCTGCCTGGGTAAGAGATCCTGATGTGCTCCCTGCTCTGAGCTTGGCGCTGGGCTGCTCGGAGCCTTCTGGCCCAATCCCGGTCTCTGGGTTAATCCTGGTTATAAATAACCTGGGACAGCTGTGGGGATGGAAATAGCGGCGGCTTGGGGTTGGTGTGGGGCTGGTGGGAATTCCCTGTGTGCTGTTGGGATGCTCCCGGGGGATTCCCTGCGGGCATTGCCCCACCACCATCAGGTGCAGCCCTCTGGGAACTGGTGGCATGGAATTCCAGAATCCCAGAATGGTTTGGGTTGGAAGGACCTTAAAGCCCACGCCGTTCAATCCCCTGCCATGGGCAGGGACACCTTCCACTGTCCCAGGTTGCTCCAAGCCCTGTCCAACCTGGCCTTGGACGCTTCCAGGGATCCAGGGTCAACCACAGCTTCTCTGGGCACCCTGTGCCAGGGCCTGCCCACCCTCCCAGTCAGGAATTCCTTCCCAATCTCCCATCCATCCCTGCCCTCTGGCAGTGGGAAGCCATTCTCCCTTATCCTGTCATTCCAATCCCTTGTCCCAAGTCCCTCTCCAGCTCTCCTGGAGCCCCTTCAGGTGCTCAAAGCTCTCTCTGAAGCCTTTTCTTCTCCTTCCCGACCTCTTTCTTGGTTTTGTCCCAAAATCTTCCAGCTTCTCCTTTTTTCACACACGTCACTGGGGAGTGGTGGCCCCGGGGCCGTGTCCCCAGCCACGCAGGGAGTCCATGTGTGACTGTCCCTGCCCCAGCACAGGTGCCACCAGTGGTGTAGGCTCCGTGGAATGGGCACACGGAGCACCCTTCCCACTGGGAAATCCCACTGGCAAGAAGTCACTGGCTGCTGTAATTATTTAATTTTTGCTTGGAGATCTCTAGAACAAAGCTCCAATTCCCCCTTTTCCCTTGAAACCACCACTCCCAGGAGCGCTGGGGATGCAGCCCTGAGCGAGCCCGGGGCAGCTGGACAAGCTTCTCTCCTCCTCCTGCCAGGTGGTTGCCAAGAGGGGCAAGGATTACATCCTGAAGCACGTGCCCAACATGCACAAGGACCAGTTTGCCCTGACGGCCTCGGAAGCCCATCTCAAGTACATCAAGGAGGCCGTCAGGCTGGACGACGTGGCTGTGCACTACTACAGGCTGTACAAGGTGAGCCCTGGCCCTGTGGTTGTTGGGATCTTGATTTTGGGAATGCCCTCCCTGAGAAATACAGCCTGGGTTCTTCTCCTGGGAACGAAGCCGTTTGTTTGCCGGGAGAGCTGGAGGTGTTTCAGTTGAATCTCGGAATGGTTTGGGTTGGAAGGGACCTTAAAGCCCATCCAGTTCCACCCTCTGCCATGGGCAGGGACACCTTCCATTATCCCAGGTTGCTCCAGCCTGGCCTTGGACATTTCCAGGGATCCAGGGGCAGCCACAGCTTCTCTGGGCACCCTGTGCCAGGGCCTGCCTACCCTCCCAGTCAGGAATTTCTTCCCAATATCCCATCTAAATCTCTTTTAGCTTAAAACCATTCCCCCTTATCCTGTCAGCATGCAAAGTCGCTTTCCATTTTTCATTTGGCACATTAATCACAGAATGGTGACTGGGGTGACTGCAGGAGGACCCCTGGGCTGAGGTGGGGTGGATTTATCCACTTCATGCTGCAAATTGTGTATCTAAAACCATTTCTCCCCCCTTAGGACAAAAGGGAAGTGGAGGCTTCGCTGACACTGGGGCTGACAACACGAGGCATCCAGATTTTCCAGGTAGGTGACGGAATGAAGGTGATGGCTCAGCTCAGCTCCCTGCCCCTGCCAGAACCCTCGGCCATGGCTCCATCTCCTCTTTTTTGCAGAACTTGGATGAGGAAAAGCAGCTGCTCTACGACTTCCCATGGACAAATGTGGGCAAACTGGTTTTTGTGGTGAGTGCCACCTTCCCTGCCTGGAGTACTGCTTCCAGCTCCAGGGTCCTCGGCACAGGAAGGACATGGAGCTGTTGGAGCAAGTCCACAGAAGGCCATGGAGATGCTCCAAGGGCTGGAGCACCATTTCCTATGGAGCCAGGCTGGGAGAGCTGGGGGTGCTCACCTGGAGGAGAGAAGGCTCCAGGGAGAGCTCAGAGCCTCTTCCAGGGCCTAAAGGGGCTCCAGGAGAGCTGGAGAGGGACTGGGGACAAAGGATGGAGGGACAGGACACAGGGAATGGCTTCCCACTGCCAGAGGGCAGGGATGGATGGGATATTGGGAATTGGGAATTCCTGGCTGGGAGGGTGGGGAGGCCCTGGCACAAAGAAGCTGTGGCTGCCCCATCCATGGAAGTATTCCAGGCCAGGTTGGACAGGGCTTGGAGCACCCTGGGATAGTGGAAGGTGGAAGAGGATTGGGCTAGATGGTCTTTAAGGTCCCTTCCACCCCAAACCACTCCGTGATTCCACGATCCCCAGGTGGGGCATCGCCTGGGCTCAGCTGTGGGCGTGGGATGCTGTTGGCACAGACCCCCAGCAGGCGATGACAACCCATGGGGTTAACGAGGAGCTGCAGCAGGACTGGGTGAGAATGGGAGCATTCTCCTCTTCGGGGCTGATGTCTCCCTTGTCCCACCCAGGGCAAGAAGTTCGAGATCCTGCCGGACGGGCTGCCCTCGGCCCGGAAGCTCATCTACTACACGGGCTGCCCGCTGCGCTCGCGCCACCTCCTGCAGCTGCTGAGCAGCAGCCACCGGCTCTACATGAACCTGCAGCCCGTGCTGCGCCAGGTCCGCCGGCTGGAGGAGAACGAGGGTAGGTGCTCCAGGCCCCAATCCCGCCGGGACAGGCTCCCACGGGGCGTTTCTGCCTGTGAAAGCACCTGGTGCTTGTGCCAGCCCCGTGCCCACAGCCCCCGCACTGGTGTGGGATGGGCACAAGGCCTGCGGCCACCCCTGATATCCCAGTTCTGCCCGGTGCTTCAGCACAGCTTTCCCAGTGCCCCTCGTCCTTGTGAAAGCTTAAGGTCTTCTTGCTCTTCTTTCCTCTCCTTGTCTTCCTCTTTCTCTTCCTCATCTTCCTTTCTCCTTTTCTTATTTGTTGTTCTTCTTGTCCTGCTGTTCTTCATCCTCCTCATCTGCCTCAACTTCTTCCTCCTTCTCATCTTCTTCATCTTTTTCTTCCTTGTCTTCCTCATCTTATTCCTTGTTCTCATCTTCATCCTCCTCTTCTTTTGTTTTCCTCCTTCTCATCCTTCTCTTCCTGTTTCTCTTCCTTCTACTCTTCCTCTTCTTCCTCTTCCTTCATCTCCTCTTCCTCCTTCTCTTTCTCATCTTTCCCCTTCTCATCTTCCTTTCTCTTCCTCATCCTCCTCTTTCCTCCCCTCTTCTTCCTCCTCCTCATCTTCCTCCTCCTCATTTATTTTCTTCTCTTCCTGCTCCTCCTTATTTTCTGTCTTCTTCTTTCTCCTCTTCCTCGACATCTCTTCCTCTTCCTCCTCCTCCTCTGTTGGAGGGACAGCCCCTCACAGAGCACAGCAGGTTTGGGGCTCCTGCCCCACCATCCCTCTGTCACCGTCTCCAGCTGCGCCACCACGCTGGGCTCGGGTGACAATTCCTCTGGGTGCCAGGGGGTCCATGCCCTTCCAGGGGGTCCGGTTTCCCTGGGGATCGTGGGAATCGTGCTGATTCCGTGCCCCCCTTGCAGAGAAGAAGCAGTACCGGGAATCCTACATCAGCGACACCCTGGACCTGGACATGGAGCAGCTGGAGAAGCGCTCGCGCGCCAGCGGCAGCAGCGCCGGCAGCATCCGGCACAAGCGGCTGTCCCGGCATTCCACCGCCTCCCACAGCAGCTCCCACACCTCCGGCATCGAGGCCGACCCCAAACCCCGGGAGATGGGGCCCGAGGACGGATTCTCAGGCACCGGCGCCCACCGCAAGCTGAAGACCTGCAGCTCCATGACCAGCCACGGCAGCTCCCACACCTCCGGCGTGGAGAGCGGCGGGAAGGACCGGCTGGAGGAGGATTCCCAGGATGACGGTGAGGCACTGGTTTGGGTTTTGCAGTGGTTTTGGGCTTGGAGGGTGCTCTGAAGGTGCACACCTGACTTGTCCTGTCTCCTCATGTCCCGCAGAAATCGAGATGCTGGTGGATGATCCCCGGGAGCTGGAGCAGGCCGGGGAGATGGAGGTGAGCCCCGACATGTGCGTCTACATCACCGAGGACATGCTGCTGTCCCGCAAGTTCAACGGGCACTCGGGTAAGGTGGTGGCCGCTTCTCTTCCCAATCCCCCAGTGCAAGTCATGCCTTTGGGAGCTGGAATGAGATGATCTTTAAGGTCCCTTCCAACCCTGGTCATCCTGTGGTTCTTTGGTGTTTGGCAGAGTGGAATTAGCCCAGGGTGTCCACTGGGACATGAGGAAAAGCTGTTCACCCAATGAGTTGAAGGAGAGGTGGGGTAAAGAAAAGAGGAACCTCTCTCAAGTTGTGCCAGGCGAGGTTTAAATTGGATATCAGGGAAAATTTCTTCCTGCAAAGGTTTGTCCAGCCCTGGCACAGCTGCCCGGGGCAGTGGTGGAGTCCCTGTTCCTGGAGGGATTTAAAAGCTGTGTGGATGTGGCACTTGGAGACACAGCGCAGTGGTGGCCTTGGCAGTGTTCAGGGAATGGTTGGACTTGATGATCTTCTCTGGAGCTGCACCCAGAAAGTCACCTGCATTTCCAGCTCTGTGCTGGGAGCTACTGGGAGGTCTTTGGGATGCCAGGCTCCCTGGGGACAGCCTTGAATGCCATTTTGGGGCAAATTTGGGAGGCTTTGCAGGTAACGCTGGTTGCAAGTGGAGCTGTAGGGCTGAAGACCCTGCATTGCGCTGAGGGAGCCTTTGTCCCCATGGACAGCAAGAGTGGATCCCAGCAGAGCTGAGCCACCCCAAAATAACCTTGGCACCCTCCTCTTCCTCTCTCCTTCGTGCAGGACTCATCGTGAAGGAGATCAGCTCCTCCACCTCCAGCTCCTCGGAGACGGTGGTGAAGCTGCGGGGGCAGAGCACCGACTCCTTACCCCAGGTACGTGGGACTGGGGGCTTTGGGATTCCCCAACCCCCTGGGCTCCCTGGCAGACCCTGAGCCTCCTCTTGGCTTTTCTCAGACGACGTGCAGGAAACCCAAGACGTCGACGGACCGGCACAGCCTGAGCCTGGATGACATCCGGCTCTACCAGAAGGACTTCTTGCAGTTGGCCAACCTGTGCCAGGACACGGCGCAGAGCTTCACCTTCGGCTGCGCCCACGGCCTGGATGAGGACGGGCTCTACTGCAACGGCTGCCTGGCCCAGCAGTGCATCAACATCCAGGACACCTTCCCGGTGAAAAGAACCAGCAAATATTTCTCCTTGGATCTGACCCACGACGAAGTCCCCGAGTTCGTGGTCTGAGCGTGGGGAGGCTCCGACGCCGCCTTCCCCCCGCCCCGCTCCCTGCAAACCATGGGAACTGTGGCACTGCACCGGAGGATTGTCCGGATAAGGGGCGGGATGGGGGTGCCCGGGCACGGAGTTGGTTCCAGAGGAGTTTGTGCCAAACACAAGTTGTCTTATTCCGACTGGGAGGAGCACGGCTCCGTCTGAGCCGGCAGAAGCCCACCCGTGTTTTCTCGTGGCCTCGTGGCGAGGTGGCCTCTCCCCCTCCTTGCCCCCAGGTGACTCCGGGGCAGCTGGAAAGTGCCAGACTGTCGTGTTCAAGCCAAGCCAAAGAAATGTAAATAACCCTAAAGGCCAGTATGGGAAGGGAGAATCAAGCAATAACCAGCCAGGGATCTCCGGGCACGGTGATGTTCCATGGAGGAAGGCACGGCCAGCAGCTCCTGGGGCAGAGCATGATCCCAGTTTGTCCAAAAACCTGTGCTGGAGATCAGGCCGCAGCAGTCCCAGCCAGGTGGATGATGGCTGGAAGCTCTCAGAGCCATTTGCAACTTGTTTTTATCTTTTTTTTAAATTTTTTTTTTGAGAGCAAAACCCCCAAAACCAAAAAAAAAACCCCAAAACCCACCCCAAAAAAAAAAAAAAAAAGAAGAAGAAAGCAAAGGAGGATGGAAAAAGATAAATCCCCTATAAGGATAATGCAATAATGCATCCCAAACATTGACTGTCTAGAGAATACATATATAAATATATCAAGGTATGTATGTTTATATATGTCTGGATCTTATAGACCCATTTGTGTTTTACTCCTGCTCTAAAACACCTTTTATACAAAGGATCCACCTCTCTTCTTTCACGAACTCTGTCAGCAATCCTATATTTTTCCTAAGCACTAAGGTGAGAAAACAGACTTTCCTCTCGAGGAGAACGTGCATCCAACCGCCTCGTCCGTGTGGCTCTTCCCGCTGCCGTCTCCATTCCCGTTTCCCAAGGCTTTCCATGCGTCTTTAGGTGTCCTACAGTTGGAATCATTCTGCCAGAGGATGATGGTGACGTGCTAGGAAAATCCCAGGGTGGTTTCTGAGTGCGTCCCAGGGAAGCCAGACAGCCCAGGTGGAATATTTGCCGTCGGTTCCGGAGGGTGAAGCATTGCAGAGTTGATGATCACAGCACAATGCCTTTGTAGTGGGTATTTTTAATTAGAGTTTAGCCATTGACAGCCAAAGTTTTGCCATATTTTGATATACCACCGTTTTTTTTTTTTTTTTAACTGGAAGCTTTTTCTTAAAAAAACAAACCAAAAAAAAATTGTAATTATTTTATAAATAAGCACAATCTTATTTTTATAAGAAATGTTGGGGGAGGGAGCTGAGAAAGGGGAGCTGGTACCAAAAGAAATGGAGCGTAGCTATAGGCAGAGTGCACTAAAAAATCCCTTGGGATGTTGGGATATGGGAGAGCTGCTGTGGGACCGTGCCACTGGCACTGTGTCCCCATCCCAGAGCTTGATCTGGCCCTGCCTGAGAGGTTTTATGGGAAAAATGTCAACATCCAAATGCCCCGCAGGGCAGGATGGGGTCCCTAAAGCATCCTGCTCTCCCTAAATCCGCACAGGGCAGGATGGGGGTCCCTAAAGCATCCTGCTCTCCCTAAATCCCCACAGGGCAGGATGGGGGTCCCTAAAGCATCCTGCTCTCCCTAAATCCCCACAGGGCAGGATGATGGTCCCTAAATCCCTACAGGGCAGGATGGGGGTCCCTAAAGCATCCTGCTCTCCCTAAATCCCCACAGGGCAGCTGGAGCGATGCTGCCTGGGGCTCAGGGCTGTGTATCCCGCTCTGGCTTGGGGGAGACCCCGCCAAATACCCCAAAAATCTCTCTTTGGGTGCCATATCCATGGCTGGGATAAGGTTTGTGACTCCAGACCCCATCCATGGCTGGGTTTGCAGTGTGTGCACCAGCAGCGTGAGCTTCCATGCTGGCACAGGCAGGAAAATTCCCCAAATTCATCCCCAGCCTCTTTTTCCCTGCTGTGGCAGCCCCTGGGGGCTGCAGCACCACCCTGGGTGCTCTCCATGGGATCCTCACCCTGCAGAAACCCAGAGCTGGAGGGAAAAAAGGGATAAATCGTGTAAAGAAATGCTCAACGCTGCTCTGAAGTGGGGAGGGGGCAGCCAAAGCAGGGCCTCTCCTTTTCTTCTCCCCATCCCATTGTCCTACAGTCGAAGCTGGAGTGATGGGATCGGAGTGATGGGGTTGGGATGTTGTTGAGGGCTCTGATGGAGCTTATCCCTACAAACAGCAGCAGTGCCAGGGAGCAGGGGGACACAGAGGTGCCATTTATTCCCAGTTATTCCGCAGGTGGCCGGGGCGGCTCCGGCAGGGGCCGGGGGTGGCCGTGCCCGCCTACCCTTGGGGCTGTTCCCCCTGCAATAAGGGGCTGTCTGTCTGCACAAAATAGTCCTTTCTGTGAAAGGATCTTCCCATCAGGGCGATGGGAGAGCCCAGTGACTGTGTTGCAAAAGGAAACAAAACAAAAAAAAAAAATAGAAAACTCAAGGAAAATGACATGAAAAGCCCCGGAGCGAAATTCTTTTGTACCAATGAAGTTTGTTGTGTGCCTTTTGCAGTACGGCTGGACGTGACAATAAAGTGACAGTTGTTTGCATCACTTCGACTCTTGGAAATCTAAAATGCTCCCAGGCTTAAGGGAGAGCTGGAACATGGCTGAATTTAAGGACAACGTTGCATTTATTGCGTTCTCTGCTCCGGCAGTCCTGGCTCCAGAAAGCAGGTTAAGGAAACTCCTGCCCCAGGCAGGGCAGTGGATGGGCTGAGCCTTTCAATCCTGATTTTTGGTGATTTTTGTGGAAGTGACAGCCAGTTCCAGCGCTCTGGAGTTGGGAGGAGGCGAGGTGGGAGCTCCTGAAATACGTGGAGTGTCCGTAGTACGGATCCTGGTGAGATGCTCAGGGCGGTCCCCAACCTTCAGGAGCTGTGGGGATGAAGGGTTGAACCCCTCCTTGTGGAGCTGGCTGGGCAGAGCCTGTCTCAGCCCCCCAAGATCCCAATCCTGCTCCCCATCTCGGCCAGGGGATGGGCAGCACTCACTGTGTGACACTTCCCTTTCCTCCCTCTTCCTCCTGTAGGGACACTGGGATGGGTGTTTGGGAGCAGCATCCAGGTGGGTTTTCCCAAGGGAGGGAGCTCCACAGTGTTGGTTCAAGGTGTGATTCCGAGCAGGATCCTGAGGGGATGTTTTTGGGTGGAGCACGTGGATTCTCCAGTGTCTGCTGGAGGGTTTGTGCTGCCTTTCTCCTCCACAGCACCCGGGACCACCCTCCCGTCTCCCACTGGTGCTAATTAAACTCAGAACATAATTGGCCAGTTTTTTTCCTTGTGGTTTTGCCAGGTTTGCTGATCCTGGCACCTCCTTCCTTCAGCCAAGGAAAACTGTGGAAGGTACCAACACCCACAACCTTTCTGTGTCCCCATTCCCAGTTTCTGGAGCGTCTCTTGATCCTCAGTGTATTTATCCTCTCACAGGGAGAGGGTGTGGAGTGTCAGGACACGGAATGGCTCCCACTGCCAGAGGACGGGGTTAGATGGGATATTGGGATGGAATTCCTGGCTCTGAAGGTGCTGAGGCCCTGGCACAGGGTGCCCAGAGAAGCTGTGGCTGCCTCTGGATCACTGGAATTGTTCCAGGCCAGGCTGGATGGGGGGGCTTGGAGCAACCTGGGACAGTGGAAGGTGTCCCTGCCCATGGCAGGAGGTGGAACTGGATGATCTTTAAGATCCCTTCCAACCCAAACCATCCTGGGATTCCATGAAGATGATGATGAAGAGCCTGTTTTCCCATGGAAGAAGCATCAGTAAAGCTTCCAGAGCGGTTTCTCCCAGCCCACACCACTGCCCTGTGGCCCTGGATGCAGCCATGTCCCAGTTTAAGGCTGGGGCCCAGGAGCCTGGAGCAGCCCTGCATGCTGCCTGCTCTCCATCCATCCCTCTTCCAAACCCCCTGGGAGAGGGACGGGGATGGAGATGTGGGGCTGTGCCCCTCTGGAATGCCCCACTGCCCCCCTCCCCTGGCACCTTCAGCATCCACAGTGCCAGGAGCATCCAGTGCCTTTTCCACAGGCTCCAGAAATAATTGCATGTTCCCAGCAAATTCCCTTTGTCCTCTATAAATATCCCTTGGCCCCGGCGAGGCGGGCGCTGACCATCCGCAGGTCTGGGGCCCTAATTGCTGATTTCTGCTAAGATGCAACATTTTCGGGGCAGGAGGGAGGAGCACGAGGCCATGAGCCACTTCTGGGAGGGGGACTGCATTGTCTGCTGCTAACTATAGCCTCCAGATTTCATCCCTGCCCTATAAAACCCCGGAATTTTCCTCAAACCAGATGGGGAAGGGTTTGTTGCACCGGCCAGCCCTGGCTGGCGGGGGTGAGGAGGAGGAGGGAGCTCTCCCCTCCCCGCGGGCTGTGCTTAGGAAAGGCTAAATGGGAACGAATTTAATGAATCCCCCTCCCTCTGATGACTTGACTTCCATTCCTGCTTCATCTCAGCACGGGGGAGGTCCCCAGGGGAGGGAAAGGTCCTCGAGTTCCCATCCCGGCGTGTCCCCAGGCACCCACGCTGGCCTTTTCTCTGGGATGCTCCCTGCTGCTGGCAGCCCTCCTGCTGCTCTGCCTTACCGCTCCATGCCTGACTCAAAGGCTGCCCTGGGGCCGTCTCTTCTCCAGTCGCTCCATTTCCGAATTTTGCAGCTCCCCTCACTATTCCGGGGCGGCCGGAGAAGTCGGAGACTTTGGGTTTGTGGGGTGACCCCGGGCAAATGTCACTTTCGTGGAGCCGACTGCAAAAAGGGAAATGTTGCAGTGGCATCCTTAATTTATTAATTAATTTCTTGACCAGATCCAAACGGGAGCTGCTTTCTCCTGCTGTTAAGCAGGGATGGGTGCCTGGCTCTGCACCCTCTTCTTATCAGCCCTCCCAAAACAATCACGGCTGGACGTGCCCATCAGCACCACCCCAGTGAGGCAGCAGGGACTAATTGGTGAGAATCACAAAAATCCCCCGTGTGCTGGTGGCTTTTTAGGGATTTTTTGGCACCCTGAAATGATCCCTGGATGCAACACTTTTAATTAACGCGGGTGCCCTGCGCCGTGCCGGGGTCACTGTGCAGGGCTGGGGGGGACCCTGCCAGCTCCATGCTGGGTGTCAGGGGCGTCCCAGGCGGGTGCCAGCGCTCCAGGGGCAGCTCTGGGTGCGTTTTTGGGATGTCGGGGTGCTGTGCCAGGCTGTGCAGGGCAGCGGAGGAAATCAGTCATCGAAGGAAATCAGTCAGCGGGTGTTGCTGTGGAAACGCGAGGGGAAACCCGGACCGTAGCAGCCAGCGCGGCTCTGCCAGGACCCTGCGGAGCCTGGCCGGGGGAGGGGTGACACACAGCCCCCGTGTCCCCCGCTGCGGCCCCGGGGGGCTCCCGATGTCACCCTTTTGGGATGTTCCCAAAGGGAGCTGCATCCCGCGGTGCTGCTGCTGCTGCTGCTGTGGGCGCTGGCAGCGCTGCTCTGGGGGCTGTGCCCCTCCCCAGCTGCGCTGTGCCCCCCGCCCCAGCCCTGCCTGGGGGACACAGGAACTTCTTTTCTTATAAATCATGGGATTCCAGGATGGTTTCGGTTGGAAGGGAGCTTCAAGCCCATCCCATTCCACCTCTGCTATGGGCAGGGACACCTCCCACTGTCCCAGGCTGCTCCAAGCCCCGTCCAGCCTGGCCTGGGACACTGCCAGGGATCCAGGGGCAGCCACAGCTGCTCTGGGCACCCTGTGCCAGGGCCTGCCCACCCTCACAGGGAAGGATTTCCATGAGGACACAGCTGGGCTGGGGCAGGTGGAGGAAAAGGAAAAGCCGCCTTATAAAAAACCCATCAGCTCCCTCCAAAGTCTTCCACCTGGAATCCCCCAAACTGCGGTGTGGGCTCAAATTGATGGAAAAGAAAATATAAAATACTGAGTGATCCTCCCCTGAGCTGGGCCCTAAATGGGAGCTTTTGAGTGAGGAAGGGTTTGAGGGACAGGGAGGGGTCTGGGTGTGCCAGAGGGATGGGGGCTGTCGGTGAGGGAAGGGATGGGAGGGATCCAGGGTTTTGGGGGGCTTGGGTGACATGAAGGGATCAAGGCATGGGGTGCTTGGAGTGGTGTAGGGGGTGAGAGGGGGCAGGGATGGGTTCAGGGGGGCTGTGGGTGCAGGGATGGGTGTGTGGGGTTCAGGGGGTGTGATGGGGTACAGGGGTGGTTTAGGGGTGGGATGGTTCGGGGGGGGATATGTGGGGTGCAGGGGGTGTGATGGGTGCAGGGGG
>NW_024581168.1:15572-24467 GCF_017639235.1 Corvus kubaryi
TATGTGGGGTGCAGGGGGTGTGATGGGTGCAGGGGGGGTGCAGGGGGTGTGATTCGTTCAGGGGGGCACATATGGGGTTCAGGGGGTGTGATGGGTGCAGGGGGGTGTATCTTGGGTTCAGGGGGTGTAATGGGTTCAGGGACAGTTCAGGGGGTGTGATGGGTGCAGAGGGGGTCCAGGGGGTGTGATGGGTGCAGGGGGTGTGTATGGGGTGCGGGGGGGGCTGGGTGTAGGAAATGTGGGTGCAGACGGGTGTGGGGTGCAGGATGGGGGTACAGCGGGTGGCTGTGTGGGTTGTGGGGTTGGCACGTAGCGTGTGTGGGGTGCAGGGTCGGGGCGTGGATGGGGCGGACGAGGGACAAGGGGCGATATAAGGGACAGGAGATGGGCAGAGCCACGGAGAGGGGCCGGCGCGGGGTGCGGGGCAGGGGAGGAGGCAGAGGGGTCTGGGCAAAAGCGATCCGCACAACCCGGGGATCGCAGAGGAGAGCAGGAGGAGGAGGAGAGGAGGAGGAGGAGGAGGAGGAGGAGGAGAAGAGGAGGAGGAGGAGGAAGTCGGGGCTGAGCCGCTTCCTGTAGGCAGCGGGATGAGCGCAGACAAAGCTGGGTGGGGACTCGCCGCTCGGGGCTGCTGCTGACCACCCTCCTCTTCCTCCTGCGGCCGCATCCCTCCGGCCCTCCCTCCTCCATCCCTTCCTCCATCGCTTCCTCCATCCTTCCCTCCATCCATCCATCCATCCATCCATCCATCCCAGCGTCCGTCCATCCATCCCTCCATCCGTCCGTCCGTCCCGCCGCCGCCCGCCCCGCGGGGACCGGGGCACCGCCGCCCGCTTCCAGGTACCACCGGGCACAGGGGGGAGCGGGGCTGGGGGCACTGGGAGCACTGGGAGCACTGGGAGGACTGGCACTGCCCGCACCGGCGCACGGTGGGGCTGGGCAGGGCGGTCCCCACCCCCGCCACTCGCTGTCACTGACCCCCGTGGGGACCGAGCCGCTCCTAAATCGGCAGAAAATCCCCCCAAATCCCGCAGGGAGCCAATCGCAGCATGCTCCGACCCCACGGGGACCCCACAGTCTCGGGGGGCGATGGGGGCGCGGGGGTCCCAGCCCCCGGGAGCCGGGAAGGTGCTTTGTACAGGGAGTTCAGTCTCCCAACAAAGGTTGGATTTAGAGGGTTTGATCCTCCTTAATCAACTGATTTGCCATCACAGGCAAGGCTTTCTCCGTGGATGAATGAGGCGTAGTGTTCTTTCTTTCCCGATTTTTTTTTTTTAATCACGGGAAGGAAGGAGCAGGGAGACTTTCCCAACCCCAAATCCCCGCAGCAGCCTCAGCTGCGATCAGCCCCAGCCTGGCTTGGAGGGATTTGGGGTGATGTCCACGCAGGTGGAAGGGCATCCGTCCTGCCATCCCTTACAGCACTGTCCCTCTCCCAGCGTTTCTGCCAAAATCCGTATTTTTCCCAGCAGTGCTTTGGGTGAAGGATTCCCGGGAAAATCGCCGGGAAGATGAGCTCAAGGAAAACTGGTCCAGGGCTCGCTTGCCCCAGTGGGAGGGGAATCCAGCAAAAAGCTGCCAGAGGGAAGATTTGGAATAGATATTAGGAGGAAATTCCTGGCTGTGAGGGAGGGGAGGCCCTGGCACAGGGTGCCCAGAGAAGCTGTGGCTGCCCCAAATCCCTGGAATTGCTCCAGGCCAGGTTGGACGGGGCTTGGAGCAACCTGGGATAGTGGAAGGTGTGGATGGCACGGAACGGGATGGGCTTTAAGCTCCCTTCCAACCCGAACCTCTGTGATCCCATGATTCTCGCCTCCTTGGTGGAAAATGATTTATATTTAAGGAGAATCTTGGCGCACAGCGATGCCCCCTCATTAATCAATTGCTAATGAGTTCCTAATGAACTTCGAGCACGGTACCCAGAGGGCAGTGGCTCGGAGCAGCAATGATCTGCCACCGCTGCTCCTGCTGCTGCAGGTTCCATCAATTATTTCTGTCCCTATTTCCCCCTTCCCCCCTGAATTGCCCACGATCCATCTCCTCACCAGCGATCCCGCGCTCCTCACTCCTGGAAAAGGGATCCTGGAAAAGGGGCTGGGGCCGTGTGGATGGATGACAGCAGCCTGGCAGCAGGCTGGAGCCAGGCACTGAGGATTTTTCCTCATAACTGGATTTCCCTGGATGCAACTGGAGCATGCGATTTTAATCCTCTTTCCTACCATATGGCCGCTGGCTGGATTGAAATATGACTCAATTAATTATTGCCAGGAAAGCCCTGGGGCCAAGCCTTTCTCCAGGAGGAGGTTTGGAGGTGCTCCCGGGGTTCTAATGGAGCTTTTCTCACCCTGTGCTGTGGGATTCAGGGATGTGGCTCAGCCCCATCCCACCCCAGCTCCTGTGTTGGCCCTCCAAGGCCGGGCATCGCCCCAGCTGCTCCTTGGCACCAGTTTTGGGGCTTTTTTCCGGCATTTCCAGCCTTGCAGGAGGAGGCAGGGATGCTGCTTGATGCAACGTGCTGCCGGCTGCTCACCTGGAACGCGAGTTCGGCATCACCTGGATAACGACTGGAGGCAGCCTCGCCTCCAAAATGGGGTATTCCCAGCTGGGGAGGACCTGTGGTCCTCACACGGTGCCCGCATGTGCCCATCCTCTCTCCCAGATTCCCTGGGAGCTGCCAGCTCGGCTGCCAGTGGATAATACACCAGCACGAAGGATCTCGGGGGGTTTTCTCCTCGCAGCCATGAGCTGGTGGTGGCCTCGTGGGGCACATTTTGGATCTGGGGGAGATGATAACTGAGGCTGCTTCCTGGCAGGGGGGTTCTCAAGGCCAGGAGCAGGCAATCCCGGTGGGATTCCCATGGATTGATGATGGCTGCGAGCCGGCGAAGAAGCTGTATTATTATTATTATTATTATTCTCATTATTAATAATAATTATTATTATTATTAATCCCCAAGCCCGCCTGCTGCTTTGCCACCCCGTGCCAAGTGGAAAATGCAATAAAAAGGCAACTTTGTCGGGGTGGGCAGTGCCATCCCACCTGGCAGCCCCGCGGATGCTCCCGCTGGAATTCCAGGGGCACGGTGGTGGCTGGGGCGCTGCTTCTCCCGCTGAATCCCGGTGAGTCACCGAAGGAGGACAGGCAGGCGCTGATGCCTGCTGTCCCCACAGTAATTAGGGCTGGAGAGACGGTGCTGGAGCCCCACGGACCCCCCCGTCCCCAAAAAGTGCTGCCCAGGGGCGGCTGTCCCGCTCCATCCCGCGCATCCCAGCCGGGATGCTCCAGCCCGGGACGCGTGTGGTGCCTCCCGGGACCACGGGACTGTTCCCTCCCTCTGGATCGCCCCGTTTCGGGTTGGGAATAAGGGGTTTATCTCGGGAAAACACCATTTTAGGCACGAGTGGCATCAGTTCTCAGCGTGACTTGTCCAAGGATCTCACTCCTGTGCCCGGAGCGGGATGGGAACGCGGGATGGGAACGCGGGATGTGTCCGTGTGTGTTCACAGCCAGCACGGGAGCGGGAGGAACGAGCAGAGTGATTAGGTTGGATTTTCAGTTTTTCTTGCTTTTCAGGCTCTTTTCTCGTTGTTCTCCCTCTCTGGGCTCAGCCCCTTCGTGGGGAGGAGGGATGGGGGCAAAGGCAGTGGGAGGTGGAACCTCATTCCACGGAACAGGATGAGGTCCATTAACCAGGGAATTTTTGTGCTTGCCCTTCCCCAGTTTTATTCCCTGCTCACTCCCAGAACAGCTTTCCATGTGCATTTTTCCTTCTGGGTGCCACATGCATGGTGCAAACCGCCCAAAACCTCTTCCTTTGGAGCAGCCTTGTCCACCCAAAATCCCGGAGGGAATGGCCGGGGGGTGTCCTGGTCCTGAAGCTCGGGATGGCTGCAGGGACAGGGGCTGTGGCTCCCGGCTCTCTGCACACGTTTGGCACGAGCTCCGTGGAGAGACAGGGAAGGACAGGATCCAGCTGCTAGGAGAACACGGATTTGGCTCCGTGGAGAAATCAGGCTTGCTCCAAATCCCCTCCAGAGTGGCTGGGACGGTGTTGGTCGGGCGTGGATGTTGGGTCAGGCCAGTGATTGATTGATTGATTAATTAATGATGCCTTCGATTAGAGATGTGCAAGGGAATCGCTGGCGCTTGATGCAGGATCAGGGAATGAGGGAATCACGGGGTGGCTGGGGTTGGAAGGGATCTAAAAGACCGTCTGGGATGGGCGAGGACACAGCCGTGCTGAGGCTGGAGTCTAAAACCGCTCATCTCCTGCATCTCGTGCGGGAATGCTGGACTCCAAGCACAACAGGACCACTGGGATTAAAAATCCCTCCCGAAATGGCATTGGACCAAGCTCTGAAAAATCAGCACCTTGCAGCTGGATAATTCCTGGGAAGCAGCTGCACCAGCACCTGCTTATCCTCCCAAACACAATTCGTTTTCGCCTTATCTCGTCCTTCCCTGGCTTTTCACTTGGCAGTTTCCTTCCCCCATTGTCTGGCATCGTCATCCTCGTTAGAACCCGGGTTAATTAGTTCATCCAAGGGAAGCTCCAGGTGCTGCTGGATCATGGTTGGAGTTCTCAGGTGTGGGTGATGCTCTCATGCAGCATCCCCGAGCCAGCTGAGCTGTGGGTTGGTTATTCCAGGGGTGCTGCTGTGCTCCCCAAAGTGCTGCTCCTGGCACAGCTGGACACCCGGAGCCGCTGGATGAGCTCCTTTCGCTGGGCTGGTGTCTCAGTGTAACAGGTTTATCTTCCTGCCCTCACCTGCTCTCCCGAGGGATTTGGGAAGGAAAGCTGGCTCTGTCCATCCCTAGGAACAGCTTTCCTGGCTGGAGAGGTCCTGGATGGGCAGCTGCAAGAGGGATCTGTGTGGGAAGGGGCAGCCTTGCCCGAGCCTTGGAGCTCATCAGGGATCCGTGCTCCTTCCTGGAGATCCCTCCAGAGGGGAGAAATCCCTGGCAGAGCATGGGATATTCCCACTGCAAACTCCTTGGCGTTGCTGGTGTCACCAGGCTGCTCAGCATCCTTCCTGCTGCTGCCTACAGCATCCCCTGTCCCGGGGGATAAATCCCTGCTCCAAAGCCTGGCTGCTTCCTGCTTTTCCTGTGCCTTCCAGCTGCCTGTGCCCATCCCTGCAGGCAGAGCCAGCAGCTGCAGCGGGGACCGCAGGGATATCGGTGCCATGGGGACATCGGTGCCCTGTGCCACCACCAGCCCCTCTGTGCAGAGACACAAACCTGCTTCTGGCAGCTTCCAGAGAAAATCAGTGCTGAGAATCCCCCTGCTCCCTCTCTTCCTGCACCTGCCTGGAGCCCCAGTGTTCCCAAGGCTGGCACCTCCAGGAAAACGGTGACACTGCCGGGGTGGGTTCATGTGCTCATTATGGTCATTATGATCATTATGGTCATTATGGTCTGGTCAGTCGGGTGCTGTGGTGTCTCATGTCAGCCCTGCTATACTGGGAAACCTCTGGCTTAGAATCATGGAATTGCTTAGGCTGGAAAAGCCCTCTAAGATCTTCAAGTCCAACCATTCCTCCAGCACTGCCAAGCCTGCCCCCAAGTGTCACATCCGCACGGCTTTTAAATCCCTCCAGGGGTGGGGACTCCACCCTGGGCAGTGCCTGAAATTCCTGTGCCGTTTTTACCAATTCCCTGTTAATAATTTGTTTTCCCGGTTCCTTTGCCAAGGAACAGATGTGGTGCTGAGCCCCTGCAGCCAGGGAAAAGCCACCATCGTGGTGGGACCCACACGGCTCCCTGGGGACAGGCAGAGTGTCCCTCTGCAGGGATGTGGAGGAGCCCTGTTTTCCCTCTTGTTCCCATCCGAGCTGTGTCCCAGAGGAGAGACCAGGAGCTGGAAGAAGTTCAGGAATATTTCACCTGTTGCAGCATCCCCTGGGATGGCACAGGGAGCGCTGCCAGGTGTCCACGAGTCACAGCCTGAGGCTGTGAATTCTGAAGGGATGCTGAAAGGAAGTTGAAGGGATTCTTCAGGCTTCAGTTGTCTTAAAATCCTCCCTGAAGCCGTGACTTGCTGTGCAGGACGTGTGGGTTAGGAGGAGTTTTGGGGTCATTTTGGGTAAGGAAGCACCAGCTGTCAGCAGATGTGAGATGCTCAGCATTGATTTGATTCCCCTTTGGAGCCTTTGGTTTTCCTTTGGAGCAGATGCACGGAAGGGAAGGAAGGAGGATGAAGAAGGTGTTGAGAGTCAGGAGTGCCAGAAAAATGTCTCCACAATCCCGCTGTCACCAGGAGACACCAGGGCAGTGCCAGCGTGTCTCCACCTGTGACATTTGTCATCGTTCCAGCTTTGTTATGTCTGCAGCCAAAGGTCCTCTGCACATAAACCTTGGGAGAAACAGGCGGGGCTTGGGCTGAGTCTCCTGAGGACAGGAAAAATTCCCAGTGCCCAGAACAAGTCCAGAGGAGGCCACAGAGCTGCTCCAAGGGTTGGAGCCCCTCTGCTCTGGAGCCAGGCTGGGAGAGCTGGGGGTGCTCACCTGGAGAAGAGAAGGCTCCAGGGAGAGCTCAGAGCCCCTTGCAGGGCCTGAAGGGGCTCCAGGAGAGCTGGAGAGGGACTGGGGACAAGGCATGGAGGGACAGGACACAGGGAATGGCTTCCCACTGCCAGAGGGCAGGGATGGATGGGAGATTGGGAAGGAATCTCTGCTCTCACCCACCACTCCGGGCAGATCAGAGCTGTCCCCATGGCCACCAAATGAGTCCATGGGGGTCCAGGTGTCCCCAGGATGTCCTGCAGGAACATGGCCAGGTCTTCTCCATGCTCCAGGTCTTCTCCATGTCTCTGAGTGCCTTCTCAAGGACTTCCTACCCCCCTCGCTGGGTCTGCAGCAGTTTGGGGTCTGTAGCTGGGGGATCACAGCCTATCTGAACCTCTTCTAATTAATCTCCAGGCCTGTGGCTGCTGCCAGAGCAGCTCTGATCCTGCTGGGAAGTGCCCAAGCAGAGCTTTCCCACCCTGGGAAACGCTGCACATGGACCAGGCCTGGTGGATTCCATGGCTTTGTGTAGAACCTTGGGAAGAGGCAAGGGCCTGGTGGGGACAGAGCTCCAGTGTGACCCTGGGACAGCTTCAGCTGTTGGAAAAGGCTTTGGGTTCAATTCTTGAAGCCTGCCTGTGCTGCATCCCTTGGATTTTTGAATATCCTGGAGACGTGGAGGTGTTTGTGTGGCGCCGGCAGGGCCGGCCCCATCAAAATCCCTGCATTATTTATCAGCTGGTTTAATAGAATTGCTCAGCCTCACATCCTTGCTCAGGGATTTGTATCCACCCCCGGTGCTTCCCTCACTCCCCACTTAATGCCAGTGGCAGCGGGGGGGGGACTCTCCCTCCTCCTTCCTCCCTCCACACCGTGAACAAAAACAGGGAATGAAGGGAATAAAAAGATTATTTTAATGCAGCAAGCCAGGCTTAAGAAGAGGCATAAGCAGCAAATAAGGGAGGCGCTGATTATTATTTTTTAAGCCCAAAATCTAAGCCCTGTGTAAGTGCTTCTGTTGAATGATGGAAAAGTTAGGCTGGTTTTGAATCCACGCTGCTCCTACATCCTGCCTGGAACTGAGAGCCCACAAAGAGCAGCTGCTTCCAGTGCTTTTACAGCTCAGGAAACATACAGGAATCCACTGGAGCTGAGGTTTTCCCAGCAGCAGGTAGGCAGGGAAAGGTGTTTATCCTCGGGAAGGCAGCTCGTGGTGGCAAAGGCAGTGATTCCAGAAGGATCAAACCTCTGGGAGCGGACACGGAGGGGGATAAATGAAGCACGTGAGGCCACGGCATGGGTTGATCTCTGGCACATGAGGGATCCGTGCATGGGAAGGGAGGGAATCCAGCTGTCTTGTGCTGCTTAATCCAGGCTTTGCAGCCTTCCTCGGGCTTCCAGTTTTTCATCCTTTATTCTTTTTTGCCGTGTAAGTGTAAAACCACCGCCCAGGCTGGCGGCTTCTCCTGCCGCCCGCGTAATCCCGGGCTGTGCTGAGCATGTGTCATTCCACAGCCGGGATGGTGGGAAAAGCAAGGCCCTTGACTCAGCAGGAAGCGTGGCAGGGATGTTCTGCCAGTGTTTTAAGGGGAAAACAGGCTGGTTCAGGGATTCAGGGCTCTGTAGGAAAGCTGAGATGTTGTGTGTGGAGGTCAGTAAGCGATGAGGGTGGGTGAGGACGGAAAGGCTCCGAGGGCGCAGCTGGGGAGGGAAAAGCCAATTCTGCTGTTTTGCAGGAGCAGTGTGGTCAGGGAAAATGTAGGTGGGTCAGGCCTGGAGCAGAAGGAAGCTGCTGAGCACACGCTGCTGCTGCTGCTGCTGCCTCTCGGCCCCGCGCCACGTCCCTGTCCCAGTTCTGCCACGCCGGCCGTGCCCTCCTCTCCTCATTCCGCGGGAAGGGCCCAGGTGTACTCGCTGCCTCCGTACCAGGGCCTACTTTAGCCCGGAATGCAGCAGGGCACAGGGGAAAAGGAGGCAGCAGCGGGGCAGGGAGTTAAATTTAATTGGGATAATATGGGTCAGCGCGGCGACCGAGGGGGAGCGGCAGCACCGACAACCTACTTCTGCCTGCCCGCCCAGCTAACCCGGTTTGAGCTCTGCCAGGGCTCCAGCCCTGCCTGCATTGCTGCTCTGATCCACACCTGCATCCCTGCCCCGATCCACACCTGCATCCCTGCCCCGATCCACACCTGCGTCCCTGCCTGCATCCTTGCCTGGATCCCCGCCCACATCCCTGTGTCCCTGTGTACAGCCCTTTCTCCATCCTTGCCCAGATCCCTGCTCGCATCCCTTCCTGCATCCCTGCCTGTATTCCTGCTCACATCCCTGCCCAGATCTCTACCTGCATCCCAGTCTGGATCCCTGTTCACATCCCTTCCTGCATCCCA
>NW_024581169.1:0-15472 GCF_017639235.1 Corvus kubaryi
ATGCACCATCCCAAGGCGTGGATGCAATGCATGGATGCCGTGATACATGGATGCAATGCATGGCTGCCCTGCGTGGACATGACACATGTTCGAAATCCATGGATGCCACGCATGGAATCCACGATGCACGCACACCACGCACAATACACTGACACAACCTCCCTGGTGCGGTCCCAGAGTTCCTTGGCGATGGGAAAGCATCGCCTCCGGATTTCCCAACTTCTGCAAAACCCCAGGAACCACCAACAAAAAGTCACCTCGGGGCACTTTTTCCTCCGTGCTGCTGCACAAATACGCAAATTCCAGGCTTTCGGAAGCCAAAGGCGCTTCCATGTAGACCAAAGCAAATATTTGGTGACAAGGGAGACACTCTGCCTGGGTGCCAGCGTAAATCTGGGGTAGGAAAAGATTGAACTAGGTCAGAGTTTAAAGTCCATCCTCGTGGTGTCACGTGGGAATTTGTGTCCTTGTGGATGGTGGGGTAAAAAGTGCTTTGGGAATATTCACCCTCGGAATTGAGAATTTCCTGGGGTCAGTGCTAGGATGGATTCATCGGCTCTGCATGGCAATTCCCATCTGCAAATCCCTGTTAGTGCTTGGACTGTTTTTTTTCACCCCAGCAAAGAGTCGGAACTGGGGGGAAGGATGTTGGAAGGAATTTGGGGGTCCCCCTGTGGGTTTTCCTTACCTTTCCATGGCTGGCAGGGAAACCTCCTGCTTCCAGCACTGCTCCTTGCTGGCCCAACTGGCTTGTTCCCAGCGGATAAACTTTTATTTATTTTAATGATGCCAGAAAAGCCTTTCCTGAGGTTTTTCTGAACTCAAGCCAGGAGAATCAAACTGCTGGCTCAGGTTTCTGGGGCCAAAAACCATGGGGGTGGCTGTGGTGGGGTGTGCTCAGGGGTTTTGGGGGACACCCTGACCATGAGCCTGTACCTTGTGGGAGCATGCTGGTGGCTGGGAAGGATGGGGGACGGGGATGGGGAGCTGAGGGTGCCGTGCCCAGGGCTCATCCCCCTTTTTCCCACAGGGATGGCGCCCGCGGGGCCCGAGGCCGCCCCGGCCCGCCGGTGAGGTGCTCCCCACCAGCCACCCCGAGCCCCCTGCCCGGAGCACGATGAACAAGCTGCCCTTCCACAACAACAGAGTCATGCAGGACCGGCGCAGCGTGTGCATCTTCCTCCCCAACGACGACTCCCTCAACATCATCATCAACGTAAGGCGGCGCTGGGCAGCCCCCGAGCGCTGGCATTTCCATCACCCCCCTCCCCCGGGGCTGTGTTTGCACACCCTGAGTTTGCTCCTGGGTGTCATTTGGAGCCGGCCTGGCCTCGCCCTGCCGGGGAAATGCTCATGAGGTATTCCCCCGAAGGCTGCGGCGGTGCTTTACGCTCTCCTTCCTCTCCTTGCTCGACGTGCTGCTGGCAGCAGCGGGGTTTGGGGAGGGTGAGCTGCTGCTTGGCACCCCGCGGCGTGGCATGAGCCCCATCCTTCAGCCTCACACCACAGATCCCTTCTGGATGGCACTTCAGCCTCATCCAGCCCAGGGAATAAACAGGAGGGGCTTTGGCTCTGATTGGGATGGAGCATTGAATGTGAAATTCCCCCACTTTTTGTTGTATTTTTTGTTAATTCACCCCTACCCAATGTTGCTGTTGATGCAGGAAAATGTTTAAATTCCTTTCAGAACTTAAAGGGAGCTTATCAAAAAGATGGAGAGAGATTTGGAAAGAGGCAGATAATGATAGGATAAGGGGAATGGTTTTAAACTAAAAGAGGAAAGATTTAGATGAGATAATAGGAATAAATCCTTGCCTGTGAGGATGAGGAGGCCCTGGCACAGGTTTCTCAGGGAAACTGTGGCTGCCCCATCCCTGGAAATGTTCCAGGCCAGGTTGGTTGGGCTTGGAGCAACCTGGGATAGTGAAAGGTGTCCAGAGGGTGGAATGAGATTAGGTGGACACAGATGCTTCCAGGGCTCACAGAAGGGATTTTTTGCAGGTGAAGATTTTGTGCCAAGAGTTACTGGTGCAGGTGTGTGACCTCCTGAGGCTGAAGGACTGTCACCTCTTCGGGCTCAGCGTCATCCAGAGTAAGTCAGTGGCTTAAGTGTGCAGCTTACCCCTTTTGGTGGCCTCGTTGGGTGACGAGGAGGTCACAGCTGGGTGACCAATGGGTCATGGCGGGAGGCAGGGGACACGTGGGGATGCTGATGCCACCTCTGTCCCTCCCAGACAATGAGCACGTGTACATGGACCTGGCCCAGAAACTCTACAAGTACTGCCCCAAGGAGTGGAAGAAGGAGGCCAGCAAGGTCAGCGGTGAGGTCTTGCATGGAGAGCTGACGGCAGTAAGGCCACCTCTGTCCCCGTCGCAGGTCACTTCCAGGACCCGGGAACGCTGCCGAGGGGTGGGGGGGCATTTAGTCAGTGTGGGGCTGGGGGGTGGATGTGCGAAACCACATCCCTGGGGATGGTGGTGGTGGCATCCCTGGGGTTGTCACTGCAAGTGCCACCACGTGCCCCAGCTGGGGGTGCATCCTCCAGGCTCAGTCCCTGGAGCTCATGTTTTTTTTTCCTGCCTTATACTTCAGCAGAGTTTTTAAGGTCCCTTCTTCCAAGTTCTAAAATCAAATTGGGGTTTTTTCTCCCCAAAGCACCTTCTCATTATTTCAATGCCGAGGGGTGTCCAGGCTCCGATGCTGGCGCTGAGCTGGTGGATGATGGACTGAGAGAGGGAGAGCAGCAATGAGGGGTTGCAGAACTCCTGGGCTTCTCAAACCCAACCAACCTTCTTCTTTAATTCCAAATCCCCTTCATTTCCAGCATTTTGTGGGGGAAAATGGGGGACAGTGGAGGAACAAAAATGCCATTGGTGCCATGGCAGGCAAGGGCTGGCTGTGACAGACATGACCCCAGAGAGTTGAGGTGAGGGGTTGGGATGTGATGCTGGGATCCCCACAGGATTCCTGAAATCCTCCTCCCTTCCAGGGGATCGACCAGTTTGGGCCGCCGATGATCATCCACTTCCGAGTGCAGTACTACGTGGAGAACGGGCGGCTCATCAGGTAGGGTGTGCCCACCCCCACGGGCACCTCCTGGCATGGCTCTGCAGCCTCGGGGTGCTGTGGGGTGCTGAGCACATCCTAAAAGCTGGGGCTGTTCGTGGGTGGGTGCTGAGTGGCTTCTCACAGGGGCAGGTGGGGACACCACCCCCAGCCAGCAATGACAAAGCCTTTCGGGGAGTGAGGACGTTGTGTTCAGGGGTTTAGCACAGCCTGATTTGGACTTAGCTATGGCTGGGTGGGAGCTGCAGGTCCTGCTTGAGGGCTAAAACGATTTCCATGGGTTTGGGGACACAGTGGCACCTCCACAGATTTTTTTCTTGGGGGGTTATTCCACCTGGCTGGTGAAGCGGCTCCACGTTCACGCCGCTGAGTGGGAATTTTAACCAACGGGGAAGAGGGAGCAAAACCCCTGGGTGATGCCTCCCTGAGGGCTTCCCAGTGGGTGTCCCCTGGCTGCTCATGCCTCCTTGTGTCCTGTGTCCCTCCCCAGTGACAGGACAGCTCGGTACTACTACTACTGGCACCTGAGGAAGCAGGTGCTGCACTCGCAGTGTGTGCTGAGGGAGGAGGCCTATTTCCTGCTCACTGCCTTCGCCCTCCAAGCCGACCTCGGAGACTTCAAGAGGAACAAGCACTACGGGAAGTACTTCGAGCCCGAGGCCTATTTCCCTGCCTGGGTAAGAGATCCTGATGTGCTCCCTGCTCTGAGCTTGGCGCTGGGCTGCTCGGAGCCTTCTGGCCCAATCCCGGTCTCTGGGTTAATCCTGGTTATAAATAACCTGGGACAGCTGTGGGGATGGAAATAGCGGCGGCTTGGGGTTGGTGTGGGGCTGGTGGGAATTCCCTGTGTGCTGTTGGGATGCTCCCGGGGGATTCCCTGCGGGCATTGCCCCACCACCATCAGGTGCAGCCCTCTGGGAACTGGTGGCATGGAATTCCAGAATCCCAGAATGGTTTGGGTTGGAAGGACCTTAAAGCCCACGCCGTTCAATCCCCTGCCATGGGCAGGGACACCTTCCACTGTCCCAGGTTGCTCCAAGCCCTGTCCAACCTGGCCTTGGACGCTTCCAGGGATCCAGGGTCAACCACAGCTTCTCTGGGCACCCTGTGCCAGGGCCTGCCCACCCTCCCAGTCAGGAATTCCTTCCCAATCTCCCATCCATCCCTGCCCTCTGGCAGTGGGAAGCCATTCTCCCTTATCCTGTCATTCCAATCCCTTGTCCCAAGTCCCTCTCCAGCTCTCCTGGAGCCCCTTCAGGTGCTCAAAGCTCTCTCTGAAGCCTTTTCTTCTCCTTCCCGACCTCTTTCTTGGTTTTGTCCCAAAATCTTCCAGCTTCTCCTTTTTTCACACACGTCACTGGGGAGTGGTGGCCCCGGGGCCGTGTCCCCAGCCACGCAGGGAGTCCATGTGTGACTGTCCCTGCCCCAGCACAGGTGCCACCAGTGGTGTAGGCTCCGTGGAATGGGCACACGGAGCACCCTTCCCACTGGGAAATCCCACTGGCAAGAAGTCACTGGCTGCTGTAATTATTTAATTTTTGCTTGGAGATCTCTAGAACAAAGCTCCAATTCCCCCTTTTCCCTTGAAACCACCACTCCCAGGAGCGCTGGGGATGCAGCCCTGAGCGAGCCCGGGGCAGCTGGACAAGCTTCTCTCCTCCTCCTGCCAGGTGGTTGCCAAGAGGGGCAAGGATTACATCCTGAAGCACGTGCCCAACATGCACAAGGACCAGTTTGCCCTGACGGCCTCGGAAGCCCATCTCAAGTACATCAAGGAGGCCGTCAGGCTGGACGACGTGGCTGTGCACTACTACAGGCTGTACAAGGTGAGCCCTGGCCCTGTGGTTGTTGGGATCTTGATTTTGGGAATGCCCTCCCTGAGAAATACAGCCTGGGTTCTTCTCCTGGGAACGAAGCCGTTTGTTTGCCGGGAGAGCTGGAGGTGTTTCAGTTGAATCTCGGAATGGTTTGGGTTGGAAGGGACCTTAAAGCCCATCCAGTTCCACCCTCTGCCATGGGCAGGGACACCTTCCATTATCCCAGGTTGCTCCAGCCTGGCCTTGGACATTTCCAGGGATCCAGGGGCAGCCACAGCTTCTCTGGGCACCCTGTGCCAGGGCCTGCCTACCCTCCCAGTCAGGAATTTCTTCCCAATATCCCATCTAAATCTCTTTTAGCTTAAAACCATTCCCCCTTATCCTGTCAGCATGCAAAGTCGCTTTCCATTTTTCATTTGGCACATTAATCACAGAATGGTGACTGGGGTGACTGCAGGAGGACCCCTGGGCTGAGGTGGGGTGGATTTATCCACTTCATGCTGCAAATTGTGTATCTAAAACCATTTCTCCCCCCTTAGGACAAAAGGGAAGTGGAGGCTTCGCTGACACTGGGGCTGACAACACGAGGCATCCAGATTTTCCAGGTAGGTGACGGAATGAAGGTGATGGCTCAGCTCAGCTCCCTGCCCCTGCCAGAACCCTCGGCCATGGCTCCATCTCCTCTTTTTTGCAGAACTTGGATGAGGAAAAGCAGCTGCTCTACGACTTCCCATGGACAAATGTGGGCAAACTGGTTTTTGTGGTGAGTGCCACCTTCCCTGCCTGGAGTACTGCTTCCAGCTCCAGGGTCCTCGGCACAGGAAGGACATGGAGCTGTTGGAGCAAGTCCACAGAAGGCCATGGAGATGCTCCAAGGGCTGGAGCACCATTTCCTATGGAGCCAGGCTGGGAGAGCTGGGGGTGCTCACCTGGAGGAGAGAAGGCTCCAGGGAGAGCTCAGAGCCTCTTCCAGGGCCTAAAGGGGCTCCAGGAGAGCTGGAGAGGGACTGGGGACAAAGGATGGAGGGACAGGACACAGGGAATGGCTTCCCACTGCCAGAGGGCAGGGATGGATGGGATATTGGGAATTGGGAATTCCTGGCTGGGAGGGTGGGGAGGCCCTGGCACAAAGAAGCTGTGGCTGCCCCATCCATGGAAGTATTCCAGGCCAGGTTGGACAGGGCTTGGAGCACCCTGGGATAGTGGAAGGTGGAAGAGGATTGGGCTAGATGGTCTTTAAGGTCCCTTCCACCCCAAACCACTCCGTGATTCCACGATCCCCAGGTGGGGCATCGCCTGGGCTCAGCTGTGGGCGTGGGATGCTGTTGGCACAGACCCCCAGCAGGCGATGACAACCCATGGGGTTAACGAGGAGCTGCAGCAGGACTGGGTGAGAATGGGAGCATTCTCCTCTTCGGGGCTGATGTCTCCCTTGTCCCACCCAGGGCAAGAAGTTCGAGATCCTGCCGGACGGGCTGCCCTCGGCCCGGAAGCTCATCTACTACACGGGCTGCCCGCTGCGCTCGCGCCACCTCCTGCAGCTGCTGAGCAGCAGCCACCGGCTCTACATGAACCTGCAGCCCGTGCTGCGCCAGGTCCGCCGGCTGGAGGAGAACGAAGGTAGGTGCTCCAGGCCCCAATCCCGCCGGGACAGGCTCCCACGGGGCGTTTCTGCCTGTGAAAGCACCTGGTGCTTGTGCCAGCCCCGTGCCCACAGTCCCCGCACTGCTGTGGGATGGGCACAAGGCCTGCGGCCACCCCTGATATCCCAGTTCTGCCCGGTGCTTCAGCACAGCTTTCCCAGTGCCCCTCGTCCTTGTGAAAGCTTAAGGTCTTCTTGCTCTTCTTTCCTCTCCTTGTCTTCCTCTTTCTCTTCCTCATCTTCCTTTCTCCTTTTCTTATTTGTTGTTCTTCTTGTCCTGCTGTTCTTCATCCTCCTCATCTGCCTCAACTTCTTCCTCCTTCTCATCTTCTTCATCTTTTTCTTCCTTGTCTTCCTCATCTTATTCCTTGTTCTCATCTTCATCCTCCTCTTCTTTTGTTTTCCTCCTTCTCATCCTTCTCTTCCTGTTTCTCTTCCTTCTACTCTTCCTCTTCTTCCTCTTCCTTCATCTCCTCTTCCTCCTTCTCTTTCTCATCTTTCCCCTTCTCATCTTCCTTTCTCTTCCTCATCCTCCTCTTTCCTCCCCTCTTCTTCCTCCTCCTCATCTTCCTCCTCCTCATTTATTTTCTTCTCTTCCTGCTCCTCCTTATTTTCTGTCTTCTTCTTTCTCCTCTTCCTCGACATCTCTTCCTCTTCCTCCTCCTCCTCTGTTGGAGGGACAGCCCCTCACAGAGCACAGCAGGTTTGGGGCTCCTGCCCCACCATCCCTCTGTCACCGTCTCCAGCTGCGCCACCACGCTGGGCTCGGGTGACAATTCCTCTGGGTGCCAGGGGGTCCATGCCCTTCCAGGGGGTCCGGTTTCCCTGGGGATCGTGGGAATCGTGCTGATTCCGTGCCCCCCTTGCAGAGAAGAAGCAGTACCGGGAATCCTACATCAGCGACACCCTGGACCTGGACATGGAGCAGCTGGAGAAGCGCTCGCGCGCCAGCGGCAGCAGCGCTGGCAGCATCCGGCACAAGCGGCTGTCCCGGCATTCCACCGCCTCCCACAGCAGCTCCCACACCTCCGGCATCGAGGCCGACCCCAAACCCCGGGAGATGGGGCCCGAGGACGGATTCTCAGGCACCGGCGCCCACCGCAAGCTGAAGACCTGCAGCTCCATGACCAGCCACGGCAGCTCCCACACCTCCGGCGTGGAGAGCGGCGGGAAGGACCGGCTGGAGGAGGATTCCCAGGATGACGGTGAGGCACTGGTTTGGGTTTTGCAGTGGTTTTGGGCTTGGAGGGTGCTCTGAAGGTGCACACCTGACTTGTCCTGTCTCCTCATGTCCCGCAGAAATCGAGATGCTGGTGGATGATCCCCGGGAGCTGGAGCAGGCCGGGGAGATGGAGGTGAGCCCCGACATGTGCGTCTACATCACCGAGGACATGCTGCTGTCCCGCAAGTTCAACGGGCACTCGGGTAAGGTGGTGGCCGCTTCTCTTCCCAATCCCCCAGTGCAAGTCATGCCTTTGGGAGCTGGAATGAGATGATCTTTAAGGTCCCTTCCAACCCTGGTCATCCTGTGGTTCTTTGGTGTTTGGCAGAGTGGAATTAGCCCAGGGTGTCCACTGGGACATGAGGAAAAGCTGTTCACCCAATGAGTTGAAGGAGAGGTGGGGTAAAGAAAAGAGGAACCTCTCTCAAGTTGTGCCAGGCGAGGTTTAAATTGGATATCAGGGAAAATTTCTTCCTGCAAAGGTTTGTCCAGCCCTGGCACAGCTGCCCGGGGCAGTGGTGGAGTCCCTGTTCCTGGAGGGATTTAAAAGCTGTGTGGATGTGGCACTTGGAGACACAGCGCAGTGGTGGCCTTGGCAGTGTTCAGGGAATGGTTGGACTTGATGATCTTCTCTGGAGCTGCACCCAGAAAGTCACCTGCATTTCCAGCTCTGTGCTGGGAGCTACTGGGAGGTCTTTGGGATGCCAGGCTCCCTGGGGACAGCCTTGAATGCCATTTTGGGGCAAATTTGGGAGGCTTTGCAGGTAACGCTGGTTGCAAGTGGAGCTGTAGGGCTGAAGACCCTGCATTGCGCTGAGGGAGCCTTTGTCCCCATGGACAGCAAGAGTGGATCCCAGCAGAGCTGAGCCACCCCAAAATAACCTTGGCACCCTCCTCTTCCTCTCTCCTTCGTGCAGGACTCATCGTGAAGGAGATCAGCTCCTCCACCTCCAGCTCCTCGGAGACGGTGGTGAAGCTGCGGGGGCAGAGCACCGACTCCTTACCCCAGGTACGTGGGACTGGGGGCTTTGGGATTCCCCAACCCCCTGGGCTCCCTGGCAGACCCTGAGCCTCCTCTTGGCTTTTCTCAGACGACGTGCAGGAAACCCAAGACGTCGACGGACCGGCACAGCCTGAGCCTGGATGACATCCGGCTCTACCAGAAGGACTTCTTGCAGTTGGCCAACCTGTGCCAGGACACGGCGCAGAGCTTCACCTTCGGCTGCGCCCACGGCCTGGATGAGGACGGGCTCTACTGCAACGGCTGCCTGGCCCAGCAGTGCATCAACATCCAGGACACCTTCCCGGTGAAAAGAACCAGCAAATATTTCTCCTTGGATCTGACCCACGACGAAGTCCCCGAGTTCGTGGTCTGAGCGTGGGGAGGCTCCGACGCCGCCTTCCCCCCGCCCCGCTCCCTGCAAACCATGGGAACTGTGGCACTGCACCGGAGGATTGTCCGGATAAGGGGCGGGATGGGGGTGCCCGGGCACGGAGTTGGTTCCAGAGGAGTTTGTGCCAAACACAAGTTGTCTTATTCCGACTGGGAGGAGCACGGCTCCGTCTGAGCCGGCAGAAGCCCACCCGTGTTTTCTCGTGGCCTCGTGGCGAGGTGGCCTCTCCCCCTCCTTGCCCCCAGGTGACTCCGGGGCAGCTGGAAAGTGCCAGACTGTCGTGTTCAAGCCAAGCCAAAGAAATGTAAATAACCCTAAAGGCCAGTATGGGAAGGGAGAATCAAGCAATAACCAGCCAGGGATCTCCGGGCACGGTGATGTTCCATGGAGGAAGGCACGGCCAGCAGCTCCTGGGGCAGAGCATGATCCCAGTTTGTCCAAAAACCTGTGCTGGAGATCAGGCCGCAGCAGTCCCAGCCAGGTGGATGATGGCTGGAAGCTCTCAGAGCCATTTGCAACTTGTTTTTATCTTTTTTTTAAATTTTTTTTTTGAGAGCAAAACCCCCAAAACCAAAAAAAAAACCCCAAAACCCACCCCAAAAAAAAAAAAAAAAAGAAGAAGAAAGCAAAGGAGGATGGAAAAAGATAAATCCCCTATAAGGATAATGCAATAATGCATCCCAAACATTGACTGTCTAGAGAATACATATATAAATATATCAAGGTATGTATGTTTATATATGTCTGGATCTTATAGACCCATTTGTGTTTTACTCCTGCTCTAAAACACCTTTTATACAAAGGATCCACCTCTCTTCTTTCACGAACTCTGTCAGCAATCCTATATTTTTCCTAAGCACTAAGGTGAGAAAACAGACTTTCCTCTCGAGGAGAACGTGCATCCAACCGCCTCGTCCGTGTGGCTCTTCCCGCTGCCGTCTCCATTCCCGTTTCCCAAGGCTTTCCATGCGTCTTTAGGTGTCCTACAGTTGGAATCATTCTGCCAGAGGATGATGGTGACGTGCTAGGAAAATCCCAGGGTGGTTTCTGAGTGCGTCCCAGGGAAGCCAGACAGCCCAGGTGGAATATTTGCCGTCGGTTCCGGAGGGTGAAGCATTGCAGAGTTGATGATCACAGCACAATGCCTTTGTAGTGGGTATTTTTAATTAGAGTTTAGCCATTGACAGCCAAAGTTTTGCCATAT
Organism: Corvus kubaryi; assembly: GCF_017639235.1. Taxonomy (NCBI): domain Eukaryota; kingdom Metazoa; phylum Chordata; class Aves; order Passeriformes; family Corvidae; genus Corvus; species Corvus kubaryi. The sequence goes on from NW_024581169.1 coordinate 10,347, forward strand.
TTTGATATACCACCGTTTTTTTTTTTTTTTTAACTGGAAGCTTTTTCTTAAAAAAACAAACCAAAAAAAAATTGTAATTATTTTATAAATAAGCACAATCTTATTTTTATAAGAAATGTTGGGGGAGGGAGCTGAGAAAGGGGAGCTGGTACCAAAAGAAATGGAGCGTAGCTATAGGCAGAGTGCACTAAAAAATCCCTTGGGATGTTGGGATATGGGAGAGCTGCTGTGGGACCGTGCCACTGGCACTGTGTCCCCATCCCAGAGCTTGATCTGGCCCTGCCTGAGAGGTTTTATGGGAAAAATGTCAACATCCAAATGCCCCGCAGGGCAGGATGGGGTCCCTAAAGCATCCTGCTCTCCCTAAATCCGCACAGGGCAGGATGGGGGTCCCTAAAGCATCCTGCTCTCCCTAAATCCCCACAGGGCAGGATGGGGGTCCCTAAAGCATCCTGCTCTCCCTAAATCCCCACAGGGCAGGATGATGGTCCCTAAATCCCTACAGGGCAGGATGGGGGTCCCTAAAGCATCCTGCTCTCCCTAAATCCCCACAGGGCAGCTGGAGCGATGCTGCCTGGGGCTCAGGGCTGTGTATCCCGCTCTGGCTTGGGGGAGACCCCACCAAATACCCCAAAAATCTCTCTTTGGGTGCCATATCCATGGCTGGGATAAGGTTTGTGACTCCAGACCCCATCCATGGCTGGGTTTGCAGTGTGTGCACCAGCAGCGTGAGCTTCCATGCTGGCACAGGCAGGAAAATTCCCCAAATTCATCCCCAGCCTCTTTTTCCCTGCTGTGGCAGCCCCTGGGGGCTGCAGCACCACCCTGGGTGCTCTCCATGGGATCCTCACCCTGCAGAAACCCAGAGCTGGAGGGAAAAAAGGGATAAATCGTGTAAAGAAATGCTCAACGCTGCTCTGAAGTGGGGAGGGGGCAGCCAAAGCAGGGCCTCTCCTTTTCTTCTCCCCATCCCATTGTCCTACAGTCGAAGCTGGAGTGATGGGATCGGAGTGATGGGGTTGGGATGTTGTTGAGGGCTCTGATGGAGCTTATCCCTACAAACAGCAGCAGTGCCAGGGAGCAGGGGGACACAGAGGTGCCATTTATTCCCAGTTATTCCGCAGGTGGCCGGGGCGGCTCCGGCAGGGGCCGGGGGTGGCCGTGCCCGCCTACCCTTGGGGCTGTTCCCCCTGCAATAAGGGGCTGTCTGTCTGCACAAAATAGTCCTTTCTGTGAAAGGATCTTCCCATCAGGGCGATGGGAGAGCCCAGTGACTGTGTTGCAAAAGGAAACAAAACAAAAAAAAAAAATAGAAAACTCAAGGAAAATGACATGAAAAGCCCCGGAGCGAAATTCTTTTGTACCAATGAAGTTTGTTGTGTGCCTTTTGCAGTACGGCTGGACGTGACAATAAAGTGACAGTTGTTTGCATCACTTCGACTCTTGGAAATCTAAAATGCTCCCAGGCTTAAGGGAGAGCTGGAACATGGCTGAATTTAAGGACAACGTTGCATTTATTGCGTTCTCTGCTCCGGCAGTCCTGGCTCCAGAAAGCAGGTTAAGGAAACTCCTGCCCCAGGCAGGGCAGTGGATGGGCTGAGCCTTTCAATCCTGATTTTTGGTGATTTTTGTGGAAGTGACAGCCAGTTCCAGCGCTCTGGAGTTGGGAGGAGGCGAGGTGGGAGCTCCTGAAATACGTGGAGTGTCCGTAGTACGGATCCTGGTGAGATGCTCAGGGCGGTCCCCAACCTTCAGGAGCTGTGGGGATGAAGGGTTGAACCCCTCCTTGTGGAGCTGGCTGGGCAGAGCCTGTCTCAGCCCCCCAAGATCCCAATCCTGCTCCCCATCTCGGCCAGGGGATGGGCAGCACTCACTGTGTGACACTTCCCTTTCCTCCCTCTTCCTCCTGTAGGGACACTGGGATGGGTGTTTGGGAGCAGCATCCAGGTGGGTTTTCCCAAGGGAGGGAGCTCCACAGTGTTGGTTCAAGGTGTGATTCCGAGCAGGATCCTGAGGGGATGTTTTTGGGTGGAGCACGTGGATTCTCCAGTGTCTGCTGGAGGGTTTGTGCTGCCTTTCTCCTCCACAGCACCCGGGACCACCCTCCCGTCTCCCACTGGTGCTAATTAAACTCAGAACATAATTGGCCAGTTTTTTTCCTTGTGGTTTTGCCAGGTTTGCTGATCCTGGCACCTCCTTCCTTCAGCCAAGGAAAACTGTGGAAGGTACCAACACCCACAACCTTTCTGTGTCCCCATTCCCAGTTTCTGGAGCGTCTCTTGATCCTCAGTGTATTTATCCTCTCACAGGGAGAGGGTGTGGAGTGTCAGGACACGGAATGGCTCCCACTGCCAGAGGACGGGGTTAGATGGGATATTGGGATGGAATTCCTGGCTCTGAAGGTGCTGAGGCCCTGGCACAGGGTGCCCAGAGAAGCTGTGGCTGCCTCTGGATCACTGGAATTGTTCCAGGCCAGGCTGGATGGGGGGGCTTGGAGCAACCTGGGACAGTGGAAGGTGTCCCTGCCCATGGCAGGAGGTGGAACTGGATGATCTTTAAGATCCCTTCCAACCCAAACCATCCTGGGATTCCATGAAGATGATGATGAAGAGCCTGTTTTCCCATGGAAGAAGCATCAGTAAAGCTTCCAGAGCGGTTTCTCCCAGCCCACACCACTGCCCTGTGGCCCTGGATGCAGCCATGTCCCAGTTTAAGGCTGGGGCCCAGGAGCCTGGAGCAGCCCTGCATGCTGCCTGCTCTCCATCCATCCCTCTTCCAAACCCCCTGGGAGAGGGACGGGGATGGAGATGTGGGGCTGTGCCCCTCTGGAATGCCCCACTGCCCCCCTCCCCTGGCACCTTCAGCATCCACAGTGCCAGGAGCATCCAGTGCCTTTTCCACAGGCTCCAGAAATAATTGCATGTTCCCAGCAAATTCCCTTTGTCCTCTATAAATATCCCTTGGCCCCGGCGAGGCGGGCGCTGACCATCCGCAGGTCTGGGGCCCTAATTGCTGATTTCTGCTAAGATGCAACATTTTCGGGGCAGGAGGGAGGAGCACGAGGCCATGAGCCACTTCTGGGAGGGGGACTGCATTGTCTGCTGCTAACTATAGCCTCCAGATTTCATCCCTGCCCTATAAAACCCCGGAATTTTCCTCAAACCAGATGGGGAAGGGTTTGTTGCACCGGCCAGCCCTGGCTGGCGGGGGTGAGGAGGAGGAGGGAGCTCTCCCCTCCCCGCGGGCTGTGCTTAGGAAAGGCTAAATGGGAACGAATTTAATGAATCCCCCTCCCTCTGATGACTTGACTTCCATTCCTGCTTCATCTCAGCACGGGGGAGGTCCCCAGGGGAGGGAAAGGTCCTCGAGTTCCCATCCCGGCGTGTCCCCAGGCACCCACGCTGGCCTTTTCTCTGGGATGCTCCCTGCTGCTGGCAGCCCTCCTGCTGCTCTGCCTTACCGCTCCATGCCTGACTCAAAGGCTGCCCTGGGGCCGTCTCTTCTCCAGTCGCTCCATTTCCGAATTTTGCAGCTCCCCTCACTATTCCGGGGCGGCCGGAGAAGTCGGAGACTTTGGGTTTGTGGGGTGACCCCGGGCAAATGTCACTTTCGTGGAGCCGACTGCAAAAAGGGAAATGTTGCAGTGGCATCCTTAATTTATTAATTAATTTCTTGACCAGATCCAAACGGGAGCTGCTTTCTCCTGCTGTTAAGCAGGGATGGGTGCCTGGCTCTGCACCCTCTTCTTATCAGCCCTCCCAAAACAATCACGGCTGGACGTGCCCATCAGCACCACCCCAGTGAGGCAGCAGGGACTAATTGGTGAGAATCACAAAAATCCCCCGTGTGCTGGTGGCTTTTTAGGGATTTTTGGCACCCTGAAATGATCCCTGGATGCAACACTTTTAATTAACGCGGGTGCCCTGCGCCGTGCCGGGGTCACTGTGCAGGGCTGGGGGGGACCCTGCCAGCTCCATGCTGGGTGTCAGGGGCGTCCCAGGCGGGTGCCAGCGCTCCAGGGGCAGCTCTGGGTGCGTTTTTGGGATGTCGGGGTGCTGTGCCAGGCTGTGCAGGGCAGCGGAGGAAATCAGTCATCGAAGGAAATCAGTCAGCGGGTGTTGCTGTGGAAACGCGAGGGGAAACCCGGACCGTAGCAGCCAGCGCGGCTCTGCCAGGACCCTGCGGAGCCTGGCCGGGGGAGGGGTGACACACAGCCCCCGTGTCCCCCGCTGCGGCCCCGGGGGGCTCCCGATGTCACCCTTTTGGGATGTTCCCAAAGGGAGCTGCATCCCGCGGTGCTGCTGCTGCTGCTGCTGTGGGCGCTGGCAGCGCTGCTCTGGGGGCTGTGCCCCTCCCCAGCTGCGCTGTGCCCCCCCGCCCCAGCCCTGCCTGGGGGACACAGGAACTTCTTTTCTTATAAATCATGGGATTCCAGGATGGTTTCGGTTGGAAGGGAGCTTCAAGCCCATCCCATTCCACCTCTGCTATGGGCAGGGACACCTCCCACTGTCCCAGGCTGCTCCAAGCCCCGTCCAGCCTGGCCTGGGACACTGCCAGGGATCCAGGGGCAGCCACAGCTGCTCTGGGCACCCTGTGCCAGGGCCTGCCCACCCTCACAGGGAAGGATTTCCATGAGGACACAGCTGGGCTGGGGCAGGTGGAGGAAAAGGAAAAGCCGCCTTATAAAAAACCCATCAGCTCCCTCCAAAGTCTTCCACCTGGAATCCCCCAAACTGCGGTGTGGGCTCAAATTGATGGAAAAGAAAATATAAAATACTGAGTGATCCTCCCCTGAGCTGGGCCCTAAATGGGAGCTTTTGAGTGAGGAAGGGTTTGAGGGACAGGGAGGGGTCTGGGTGTGCCAGAGGGATGGGGGCTGTCGGTGAGGGAAGGGATGGGAGGGATCCAGGGTTTTGGGGGGCTTGGGTGACATGAAGGGATCAAGGCATGGGGTGCTTGGAGTGGTGTAGGGGGTGAGAGGGGGCAGGGATGGGTTCAGGGGGGCTGTGGGTGCAGGGATGGGTGTGTGGGGTTCAGGGGGTGTGATGGGGTACAGGGGTGGTTTAGGGGTGGGATGGTTCGGGGGGGGATATGTGGGGTGCAGGGGGTGTGATGGGTGCAGGGGG
>NW_024581169.1:15572-24461 GCF_017639235.1 Corvus kubaryi
TATGTGGGGTGCAGGGGGTGTGATGGGTGCAGGGGGGGTGCAGGGGGTGTGATTCGTTCAGGGGGGCACATATGGGGTTCAGGGGGTGTGATGGGTGCAGGGGGGTGTATCTTGGGTTCAGGGGGTGTAATGGGTTCAGGGACAGTTCAGGGGGTGTGATGGGTGCAGAGGGGGTCCAGGGGGTGTGATGGGTGCAGGGGGTGTGTATGGGGGGGGGGGGGGGGGGGGGTGTGGGAAATGTGGGTGCAGACGGGTGTGGGGTGCAGGATGGGGGTACAGCGGGTGGCTGTGTGGGTTGTGGGGTTGGCACGTAGCGTGTGTGGGGTGCAGGGTCGGGGCGTGGATGGGGCGGACGAGGGACAAGGGGCGATATAAGGGACAGGAGATGGGCAGAGCCACGGAGAGGGGCCGGCGCGGGGTGCGGGGCAGGGGAGGAGGCAGAGGGGTCTGGGCAAAAGCGATCCGCACAACCCGGGGATCGCAGAGGAGAGCAGGAGGAGGAGGAGAGGAGGAGGAGGAGGAGGAGGAGGAGGAGAAGAGGAGGAGGAGGAGGAAGTCGGGGCTGAGCCGCTTCCTGTAGGCAGCGGGATGAGCGCAGACAAAGCTGGGTGGGGACTCGCCGCTCGGGGCTGCTGCTGACCACCCTCCTCTTCCTCCTGCGGCCGCATCCCTCCGGCCCTCCCTCCTCCATCCCTTCCTCCATCGCTTCCTCCATCCTTCCCTCCATCCATCCATCCATCCATCCATCCATCCCAGCGTCCGTCCATCCATCCCTCCATCCGTCCGTCCGTCCCGCCGCCGCCCGCCCCGCGGGGACCGGGGCACCGCCGCCCGCTTCCAGGTACCACCGGGCACAGGGGGGAGCGGGGCTGGGGGCACTGGGAGCACTGGGAGCACTGGGAGGACTGGCACTGCCCGCACCGGCGCACGGTGGGGCTGGGCAGGGCGGTCCCCACCCCCGCCACTCGCTGTCACTGACCCCCGTGGGGACCGAGCCGCTCCTAAATCGGCAGAAAATCCCCCCAAATCCCGCAGGGAGCCAATCGCAGCATGCTCCGACCCCACGGGGACCCCACAGTCTCGGGGGGCGATGGGGGCGCGGGGGTCCCAGCCCCCGGGAGCCGGGAAGGTGCTTTGTACAGGGAGTTCAGTCTCCCAACAAAGGTTGGATTTAGAGGGTTTGATCCTCCTTAATCAACTGATTTGCCATCACAGGCAAGGCTTTCTCCGTGGATGAATGAGGCGTAGTGTTCTTTCTTTCCCGATTTTTTTTTTTTTAATCACGGGAAGGAAGGAGCAGGGAGACTTTCCCAACCCCAAATCCCCGCAGCAGCCTCAGCTGCGATCAGCCCCAGCCTGGCTTGGAGGGATTTGGGGTGATGTCCACGCAGGTGGAAGGGCATCCGTCCTGCCATCCCTTACAGCACTGTCCCTCTCCCAGCGTTTCTGCCAAAATCCGTATTTTTCCCAGCAGTGCTTTGGGTGAAGGATTCCCGGGAAAATCGCCGGGAAGATGAGCTCAAGGAAAACTGGTCCAGGGCTCGCTTGCCCCAGTGGGAGGGGAATCCAGCAAAAAGCTGCCAGAGGGAAGATTTGGAATAGATATTAGGAGGAAATTCCTGGCTGTGAGGGAGGGGAGGCCCTGGCACAGGGTGCCCAGAGAAGCTGTGGCTGCCCCAAATCCCTGGAATTGCTCCAGGCCAGGTTGGACGGGGCTTGGAGCAACCTGGGATAGTGGAAGGTGTGGATGGCACGGAACGGGATGGGCTTTAAGCTCCCTTCCAACCCGAACCTCTGTGATCCCATGATTCTCGCCTCCTTGGTGGAAAATGATTTATATTTAAGGAGAATCTTGGCGCACAGCGATGCCCCCTCATTAATCAATTGCTAATGAGTTCCTAATGAACTTCGAGCACGGTACCCAGAGGGCAGTGGCTCGGAGCAGCAATGATCTGCCACCGCTGCTCCTGCTGCTGCAGGTTCCATCAATTATTTCTGTCCCTATTTCCCCCTTCCCCCCTGAATTGCCCACGATCCATCTCCTCACCAGCGATCCCGCGCTCCTCACTCCTGGAAAAGGGATCCTGGAAAAGGGGCTGGGGCCGTGTGGATGGATGACAGCAGCCTGGCAGCAGGCTGGAGCCAGGCACTGAGGATTTTTCCTCATAACTGGATTTCCCTGGATGCAACTGGAGCATGCGATTTTAATCCTCTTTCCTACCATATGGCCGCTGGCTGGATTGAAATATGACTCAATTAATTATTGCCAGGAAAGCCCTGGGGCCAAGCCTTTCTCCAGGAGGAGGTTTGGAGGTGCTCCCGGGGTTCTAATGGAGCTTTTCTCACCCTGTGCTGTGGGATTCAGGGATGTGGCTCAGCCCCATCCCACCCCAGCTCCTGTGTTGGCCCTCCAAGGCCGGGCATCGCCCCAGCTGCTCCTTGGCACCAGTTTTGGGGCTTTTTTCCGGCATTTCCAGCCTTGCAGGAGGAGGCAGGGATGCTGCTTGATGCAACGTGCTGCCGGCTGCTCACCTGGAACGCGAGTTCGGCATCACCTGGATAACGACTGGAGGCAGCCTCGCCTCCAAAATGGGGTATTCCCAGCTGGGGAGGACCTGTGGTCCTCACACGGTGCCCGCATGTGCCCATCCTCTCTCCCAGATTCCCTGGGAGCTGCCAGCTCGGCTGCCAGTGGATAATACACCAGCACGAAGGATCTCGGGGGGTTTTCTCCTCGCAGCCATGAGCTGGTGGTGGCCTCGTGGGGCACATTTTGGATCTGGGGAGATGATAACTGAGGCTGCTTCCTGGCAGGGGGGTTCTCAAGGCCAGGAGCAGGCAATCCCGGTGGGATTCCCATGGATTGATGATGGCTGCGAGCCGGCGAAGAAGCTGTATTATTATTATTATTATTATTCTCATTATTAATAATAATTATTATTATTATTAATCCCCAAGCCCGCCTGCTGCTTTGCCACCCCGTGCCAAGTGGAAAATGCAATAAAAAGGCAACTTTGTCGGGGTGGGCAGTGCCATCCCACCTGGCAGCCCCGCGGATGCTCCCGCTGGAATTCCAGGGGCACGGTGGTGGCTGGGGCGCTGCTTCTCCCGCTGAATCCCGGTGAGTCACCGAAGGAGGACAGGCAGGCGCTGATGCCTGCTGTCCCCACAGTAATTAGGGCTGGAGAGACGGTGCTGGAGCCCCACGGACCCCCCCGTCCCCAAAAAGTGCTGCCCAGGGGCGGCTGTCCCGCTCCATCCCGCGCATCCCAGCCGGGATGCTCCAGCCCGGGACGCGTGTGGTGCCTCCCGGGACCACGGGACTGTTCCCTCCCTCTGGATCGCCCCGTTTCGGGTTGGGAATAAGGGGTTTATCTCGGGAAAACACCATTTTAGGCACGAGTGGCATCAGTTCTCAGCGTGACTTGTCCAAGGATCTCACTCCTGTGCCCGGAGCGGGATGGGAACGCGGGATGGGAACGCGGGATGTGTCCGTGTGTGTTCACAGCCAGCACGGGAGCGGGAGGAACGAGCAGAGTGATTAGGTTGGATTTTCAGTTTTTCTTGCTTTTCAGGCTCTTTTCTCGTTGTTCTCCCTCTCTGGGCTCAGCCCCTTCGTGGGGAGGAGGGATGGGGGCAAAGGCAGTGGGAGGTGGAACCTCATTCCACGGAACAGGATGAGGTCCATTAACCAGGGAATTTTTGTGCTTGCCCTTCCCCAGTTTTATTCCCTGCTCACTCCCAGAACAGCTTTCCATGTGCATTTTTCCTTCTGGGTGCCACATGCATGGTGCAAACCGCCCAAAACCTCTTCCTTTGGAGCAGCCTTGTCCACCCAAAATCCCGGAGGGAATGGCCGGGGGGTGTCCTGGTCCTGAAGCTCGGGATGGCTGCAGGGACAGGGGCTGTGGCTCCCGGCTCTCTGCACACGTTTGGCACGAGCTCCGTGGAGAGACAGGGAAGGACAGGATCCAGCTGCTAGGAGAACACGGATTTGGCTCCGTGGAGAAATCAGGCTTGCTCCAAATCCCCTCCAGAGTGGCTGGGACGGTGTTGGTCGGGCGTGGATGTTGGGTCAGGCCAGTGATTGATTGATTGATTAATTAATGATGCCTTCGATTAGAGATGTGCAAGGGAATCGCCGGCGCTTGATGCAGGATCAGGGAATGAGGGAATCACGGGGTGGCTGGGGTTGGAAGGGATCTAAAAGACCGTCTGGGATGGGCGAGGACACAGCCGTGCTGAGGCTGGAGTCTAAAACCGCTCATCTCCTGCATCTCGTGCGGGAATGCTGGACTCCAAGCACAACAGGACCACTGGGATTAAAAATCCCTCCCGAAATGGCATTGGACCAAGCTCTGAAAAATCAGCACCTTGCAGCTGGATAATTCCTGGGAAGCAGCTGCACCAGCACCTGCTTATCCTCCCAAACACAATTCGTTTTCGCCTTATCTCGTCCTTCCCTGGCTTTTCACTTGGCAGTTTCCTTCCCCCATTGTCTGGCATCGTCATCCTCGTTAGAACCCGGGTTAATTAGTTCATCCAAGGGAAGCTCCAGGTGCTGCTGGATCATGGTTGGAGTTCTCAGGTGTGGGTGATGCTCTCATGCAGCATCCCCGAGCCAGCTGAGCTGTGGGTTGGTTATTCCAGGGGTGCTGCTGTGCTCCCCAAAGTGCTGCTCCTGGCACAGCTGGACACCCGGAGCCGCTGGATGAGCTCCTTTCGCGGGGCTGGTGTCTCAGTGTAACAGGTTTATCTTCCTGCCCTCACCTGCTCTCCCGAGGGATTTGGGAAGGAAAGCTGGCTCTGTCCATCCCTAGGAACAGCTTTCCTGGCTGGAGAGGTCCTGGATGGGCAGCTGCAAGAGGGATCTGTGTGGGAAGGGGCAGCCTTGCCCGAGCCTTGGAGCTCATCAGGGATCCGTGCTCCTTCCTGGAGATCCCTCCAGAGGGCAGAAATCCCTGGCAGAGCATGGGATATTCCCACTGCAAACTCCTTGGCGTTGCTGGTGTCACCAGGCTGCTCAGCATCCTTCCTGCTGCTGCCTACAGCATCCCCTGTCCCGGGGGATAAATCCCTGCTCCAAAGCCTGGCTGCTTCCTGCTTTTCCTGTGCCTTCCAGCTGCCTGTGCCCATCCCTGCAGGCAGAGCCAGCAGCTGCAGCGGGGACCGCAGGGATATCGGTGCCATGGGGACATCGGTGCCCTGTGCCACCACCAGCCCCTCTGTGCAGAGACACAAACCTGCTTCTGGCAGCTTCCAGAGAAAATCAGTGCTGAGAATCCCCCTGCTCCCTCTCTTCCTGCACCTGCCTGGAGCCCCAGTGTTCCCAAGGCTGGCACCTCCAGGAAAACGGTGACACTGCCGGGGTGGGTTCATGTGCTCATTATGGTCATTATGATCATTATGGTCATTATGGTCTGGTCAGTCGGGTGCTGTGGTGTCTCATGTCAGCCCTGCTATACTGGGAAACCTCTGGCTTAGAATCATGGAATTGCTTAGGCTGGAAAAGCCCTCTAAGATCTTCAAGTCCAACCATTCCTCCAGCACTGCCAAGCCTGCCCCCAAGTGTCACATCCGCACGGCTTTTAAATCCCTCCAGGGGTGGGGACTCCACCCTGGGCAGTGCCTGAAATTCCTGTGCCGTTTTTACCAATTCCCTGTTAATAATTTGTTTTCCCGGTTCCTTTGCCAAGGAACAGATGTGGTGCTGAGCCCCTGCAGCCAGGGAAAAGCCACCATCGTGGTGGGACCCACACGGCTCCCTGGGGACAGGCAGAGTGTCCCTCTGCAGGGATGTGGAGGAGCCCTGTTTTCCCTCTTGTTCCCATCCGAGCTGTGTCCCAGAGGAGAGACCAGGAGCTGGAAGAAGTTCAGGAATATTTCACCTGTTGCAGCATCCCCTGGGATGGCACAGGGAGCGCTGCCAGGTGTCCACGAGTCACAGCCTGAGGCTGTGAATTCTGAAGGGATGCTGGAAGGAAGTTGAAGGGATTCTTCAGGCTTCAGTTGTCTTAAAATCCTCCCTGAAGCCGTGACTTGCTGTGCAGGACGTGTGGGTTAGGAGGAGTTTTGGGGTCATTTTGGGTAAGGAAGCACCAGCTGTCAGCAGATGTGAGATGCTCAGCATTGATTTGATTCCCCTTTGGAGCCTTTGGTTTTCCTTTGGAGCAGATGCACGGAAGGGAAGGAAGGAGGATGAAGAAGGTGTTGAGAGTCAGGAGTGCCAGAAAAATGTCTCCACAATCCCGCTGTCACCAGGAGACACCAGGGCAGTGCCAGCGTGTCTCCACCTGTGACATTTGTCATCGTTCCAGCTTTGTTATGTCTGCAGCCAAAGGTCCTCTGCACATAAACCTTGGGAGAAACAGGCGGGGCTTGGGCTGAGTCTCCTGAGGACAGGAAAAATTCCCAGTGCCCAGAACAAGTCCAGAGGAGGCCACAGAGCTGCTCCAAGGGTTGGAGCCCCTCTGCTCTGGAGCCAGGCTGGGAGAGCTGGGGGTGCTCACCTGGAGAAGAGAAGGCTCCAGGGAGAGCTCAGAGCCCCTTGCAGGGCCTGAAGGGGCTCCAGGAGAGCTGGAGAGGGACTGGGGACAAGGCATGGAGGGACAGGACACAGGGAATGGCTTCCCAGTGCCAGAGGGCAGGGATGGATGGGAGATTGGGAAGGAATCTCTGCTCTCACCCACCACTCCGGGCAGATCAGAGCTGTCCCCATGGCCACCAAATGAGTCCATGGGGGTCCAGGTGTCCCCAGGATGTCCTGCAGGAACATGGCCAGGTCTTCTCCATGCTCCAGGTCTTCTCCATGTCTCTGAGTGCCTTCTCAAGGACTTCCTACCCCCCTCGCTGGGTCTGCAGCAGTTTGGGGTCTGTAGCTGGGGGATCACAGCCTATCTGAACCTCTTCTAATTAATCTCCAGGCCTGTGGCTGCTGCCAGAGCAGCTCTGATCCTGCTGGGAAGTGCCCAAGCAGAGCTTTCCCACCCTGGGAAACGCTGCACATGGACCAGGCCTGGTGGATTCCATGGCTTTGTGTAGAACCTTGGGAAGAGGCAAGGGCCTGGTGGGGACAGAGCTCCAGTGTGACCCTGGGACAGCTTCAGCTGTTGGAAAAGGCTTTGGGTTCAATTCTTGAAGCCTGCCTGTGCTGCATCCCTTGGATTTTTGAATATCCTGGAGACGTGGAGGTGTTTGTGTGGCGCCGGCAGGGCCGGCCCCATCAAAATCCCTGCATTATTTATCAGCTGGTTTAATAGAATTGCTCAGCCTCACATCCTTGCTCAGGGATTTGTATCCACCCCCGGTGCTTCCCTCACTCCCCACTTAATGCCAGTGGCAGCGGGGGGGGACTCTCCCTCCTCCTTCCTCCCTCCACACCGTGAACAAAAACAGGGAATGAAGGGAATAAAAAGATTATTTTAATGCAGCAAGCCAGGCTTAAGAAGAGGCATAAGCAGCAAATAAGGGAGGCGCTGATTATTATTTTTTAAGCCCAAAATCTAAGCCCTGTGTAAGTGCTTCTGTTGAATGATGGAAAAGTTAGGCTGGTTTTGAATCCACGCTGCTCCTACATCCTGCCTGGAACTGAGAGCCCACAAAGAGCAGCTGCTTCCAGTGCTTTTACAGCTCAGGAAACATACAGGAATCCACTGGAGCTGAGGTTTTCCCAGCAGCAGGTAGGCAGGGAAAGGTGTTTATCCTCGGGAAGGCAGCTCGTGGTGGCAAAGGCAGTGATTCCAGAAGGATCAAACCTCTGGGAGCGGACACGGAGGGGGATAAATGAAGCACGTGAGGCCACGGCATGGGTTGATCTCTGGCACATGAGGGATCCGTGCATGGGAAGGGAGGGAATCCAGCTGTCTTGTGCTGCTTAATCCAGGCTTTGCAGCCTTCCTCGGGCTTCCAGTTTTTCATCCTTTATTCTTTTTTGCCGTGTAAGTGTAAAACCACCGCCCAGGCTGGCGGCTTCTCCTGCCGCCCGCGTAATCCCGGGCTGTGCTGAGCATGTGTCATTCCACAGCCGGGATGGTGGGAAAAGCAAGGCCCTTGACTCAGCAGGAAGCGTGGCAGGGATGTTCTGCCAGTGTTTTAAGGGGAAAACAGGCTGGTTCAGGGATTCAGGGCTCTGTAGGAAAGCTGAGATGTTGTGTGTGGAGGTCAGTAAGCGATGAGGGTGGGTGAGGACGGAAAGGCTCCGAGGGCGCAGCTGGGGAGGGAAAAGCCAATTCTGCTGTTTTGCAGGAGCAGTGTGGTCAGGGAAAATGTAGGTGGGTCAGGCCTGGAGCAGAAGGAAGCTGCTGAGCACACGCTGCTGCTGCTGCCTCTCGGCCCCGCGCCACGTCCCTGTCCCAGTTCTGCCACGCCGGCCGTGCCCTCCTCTCCTCATTCCGCGGGAAGGGCCCAGGTGTACTCGCTGCCTCCGTACCAGGGCCTACTTTAGCCCGGAATGCAGCAGGGCACAGGGGAAAAGGAGGCAGCAGCGGGGCAGGGAGTTAAATTTAATTGGGATAATATGGGTCAGCGCGGCGACCGAGGGGGAGCGGCAGCACCGACAACCTACTTCTGCCTGCCCGCCCAGCTAACCCGGTTTGAGCTCTGCCAGGGCTCCAGCCCTGCCTGCATTGCTGCTCTGATCCACACCTGCATCCCTGCCCCGATCCACACCTGCATCCCTGCCCCGATCCACACCTGCGTCCCTGCCTGCATCCTTGCCTGGATCCCCGCCCACATCCCTGTGTCCCTGTGTACAGCCCTTTCTCCATCCTTGCCCAGATCCCTGCTCGCATCCCTTCCTGCATCCCTGCCTGTATTCCTGCTCACATCCCTGCCCAGATCTCTACCTGCATCCCAGTCTGGATCCCTGTTCACATCCCTTCCTGCATCCCA
>NW_024581170.1:0-10454 GCF_017639235.1 Corvus kubaryi
TGGTATTTGGGCATCCTTATTCCCCAGTATTTGGGCATCCTTATTGCCCAAGTATCTGGGAATCCTTATTCCTCAGGATTTGGATATTCTTATTCCCTGGTATTTGGGCATCCTTATTCCCCACTGTTTTGGCATCCTTATTTCCCTCTGTATGGGCATCCTTTCTCAACTTTTGGGTATCCCTGAATTCCCCAGTATCTGGGCATTCTTGTTCCTTGGTATTTGAACAGCCTTATTCCCCAGGATTTGGGCATCCCTATTCTCTGGTATTTGGGCAGCCTTATCCCTCAAAATTTGGACATCCTTCTTCCACCCAGTATTCGGGCATCTTTATTTTCCAGTATCTGGGCATTGTTATTCCCTGATATTTGGGCAGCCTTATCCCTCAGTATTTGGACATCCTTATTCCTCAGGATTTGGACATCCTTATCCTTCACTATTTGAACATTCTTATTCCTCAAAATGTGGACATCCTTGTTCCACCAGTATTTGGGCATCCTTATTCCCCAGATATCTGGGAATCCTTATTTCCCTCTGTATGGGCTTTCTCATCTTTCAGTATCTGGGCATCCTTATTCCCTGATATTTGGATATCCTTATTCCTCAGTGTTTGGACATCCTTATTCCTCAGTGTTTGGGTATCCCTGAATTCTCCAGTGTCTGGGCATCCTTATTCCTCAGTATTTGGACATCCTTATTCCCCAAGTATCTGGGAATCCTTCTTCCCCTCGATGTGGGCATCCTTTTTCCGTGGTCTTTGGGCAGCATTATTCCCCAGGTATCTGGGAATTCCTTACTTGCCCTCTGTGTGGGCATTTGTACTCCTTGGTATTTGGGAATTCTTATTCCTCAGAATTTGGGCATCCTTATTCCCCAGTATTTGGCCAAGGGCAGGGCACACCCAGAGCCTGATCTGCTCCCACCACTGGGATTATCCCTTGTGCACCAACACTTTTTCCCAGGGTTTTCCCCCAAACAACAACCCTGGAGCAGGCTGGGGGCTTGCTCAGCTATCAGTGTATCCCTAGTGGCATTCCCATGGTTTTGGACCCTTTTTCCAACTCTGGAGCAAGTCTGTGCTCCCTCCCTGTGGTATTGGGATGGAGAGAGCCAAAATCTTGTAGGAATGGTGGCAGGAGGGACCGGAGCAGATGTCCCAGAGAATGAGGGAGGGACTGGAGCAGATGTCCCAAGCTGCTGCTCCTTCACCTGAACAATCTTTATAAAAAAACCATAAAAACCCTAAAAAACAAAAGAAGGAAGTGGAGGATGGTTCCTGTTTGTCTCGGTTTGAGCCGTTAGGGGCCTGAGAGAAAACAAACAGCTGAGGTTCCCACTGCACGCGATGCCCACGGGGCAGGGGCTGCTCCAGGGAGAAGGGACAGACCGGGAATGTGAGGCTGGAGCCTCCTGACTCCATCTGGGCTGCGGTCGTGGTCAGCTCTGGCACGCGAGGTGGGTGAAGGGCACATCCCGAGCCAGGCTCTCTGCAGAGCCAATTCCAGTGCTTTGCCTTGCCTTGATAATTCCCATCCTTGGAAATGCCAGGTTGGACATTGGGGCTTGGAGCAGCCTGGGACAGTGGGAGGTGTCCCTGCCCATGGCAGGGGGTGGCACTGGGTGAGGTTTAAGGTCTCTTCCAAGCCAAACCATTCTGGGATCAATAACTGGGACTGAACCGGGCGCTCATCCCACCTCTCCCGTTTGGCAGGAGGGATCGGATGCTGCCGGGATAATGAAGCCGTTTCCATGGAAACAGGCTCGTTTCTCCACTCCGTCGTCTTTGAATTCATTCATTTATTTATTTATTTATCTGCCGGCGCGTCTCCGACCTGCAGGCTGCTTCCCAGGGATTTAAATACCGTATTGGATATCCGGGATAAAAAACTGGCTGGGAAAGGGAATAAAATCCCTGTGGAGAGGGGCTGGGAGCTGTGGCTGGAATCACCGCTCAGGATTAAGGTGCTTTGCCCCAGGGAAGCCCACAGGCACAAACCGAGCTCAGACCATTAAGGAAAGAGTGAAACATTTGGAATTTGGGTGTTTTAAGGCTCCTTCCCCAGCCAGATCTGTAACTCCCGTTGGGATCGATGGGACCATCCCATCTCCCACCCCCTGGAAAACACGGCTCTGCTATTTTCTATTTTGCCTGTTGTATTTTTGTACTTTTCTGGGTATATTTAACAATTTTTTTTGCAGCTGAGCTGCCTATTTTTAGCCATGGCTTTTAGCAAAAGCCACAAGATGCCTGGCAAAGCCATCCAGCCCCTCATGAAGGATTCCCACGCTCCAGCCGGACGGTGACCGGCAGCATTCCCAGTTCTCCCTTCTGGATGCTGCATCCTGGCTGGTTTTGAGGAGGAAAAGGCAGTTTTTGGGAGAGCCTGCAGTGAGAATGCAGTGAGCCCCTTTTCTGTCCAAAAAAACCCACCCCTTTTCCGAACCAACCTCCCTCCTGGGTGATGCCTGCCTGGTAGGAACAAACCTGATCCCTGCTCTCCCCAGAATCCTGGCTGTCCCAGTGGGATTCCCCCACTTTGCTATAATTGAGTGGAAAATGCTGGTGCATCAGGGTTGAAAAATGTGACTCTTTCTGAAACCAAGGAGCAGGGAGGTTTCTGCTTTCACCCCAAAAAGGAGCTGATTTCGGGGTGGGTGCTGCTGCTTTCGGTCTTTGCGGTGAGGGAACGGAGAGGTTTCAGCCTGGCCAATGTCAGCACTTTCTGTTTCATTCCTGCTTTTCCTTTTGGTTCAGAGGGGAGAGAAGGGTTTTCTGGAAAGCAGAGAAAAAGCTGGCTGGGAGGTGAAAAAAGCATGGAAAATTGAATCCTGGAATCATTCAGGTTGGAAAAGCCCTCTAAGATCATTCCCCCAGCTCTGCCAAGGCCACCACTGGCCCACATCCCTGAGTGCCACATCCACATGGATTTTAAATCCCTCCAGGACTGACAATTCCAGTGCCTCTTCCTGCCTATTCCAATTCCAGCTGGCAGGAGAGGATGTGTTGCACAGGTTTAAAAGTGGGAAGGACCACAGCTGGGTGGGCAAAGGCCTCAGGCCCCGAGAGATGCAGGAGGTGTCTCATGACAGCCATAAGATCTCACTGAGTGCCTGTCTGCACTTCCAGGAGTGTCAGGAAGTGCTTTCCAGGGATGCTTCCCAGGGTCAGTGCTGCCTTTGGACAGTGACAGGCCCAACCCAGTGCAAAATGTGCTTTGAGAGACCCTTTCTGCAATGGCAGTGCCAGTTTAGGGTAATTGCACTAATTAATCACCCTTAAAATCATAACATTGTGGGATGGTTTGGGTTGGAAGCAATCTCAAAGTTCATCTTTTTCCACCCCTGCCATGGGCAGGGACACCTTCCACTGTCCCAGACTGCTCCAAGCCCCACTGTCCAACCTGGCCTCGGACACTTCCAGGGATCCAGGGGAAATACCATTTTTTTCAACATTCAGGAGAATTCCAATCCCCACCCACACAGACCCTGAGCTAAAACTCAACTAAAAGAGGAGAAGAACCTCAAGGAGGTGCTTAAGCTCTGATTCCATGGGCTGGGAGCTGGAGCTGGTGATGGATCCAGTACAAGGCACCCAGATTCCAGGATCCTCTCTGCTCCAGAGCCTCTCAGCTCAGCTCTGTGCAAAGCAGGCAGCAGCTGGTGCTGACGAGGAGCTGGCAAACGAAGCTTAATTACTCCTGCAAGCAGAGCTGGCAGCTCTGGGGTGCCAGAGCCCCACAGGAGCCCAGGCTGGGAGGGGAGAATGGGATGGCAGCTTAGCAGGAGGGCTCAGCATCAAGAAATGCTCCTTTTGCGGTGGCTTTTTTTGGGTTGGATGTGCCATTTGGTGTGGGAATGCATCCAGGAATCCAGGTGGAGGAGGGCTGCTTGTCCCTTGGCCCAGAGTAATGGTGGCTTTTAGCTCAGAGCACTTTAAACCCCGATCTCATCCCATCAAGCTGCTCCACATCCACATTTGTTGCTCCACATCACGGGTGAAAGATGAAGATTTTGGCAAAGCTGGAATGAGCGGACACAGCTGCATCAGGGATCTGGGATGTGCCTCGCTGTTTGCCCACCTAAATCCCGATTTTTGGTGCCTGTTTGGGCTGGGTGACAGAGGAAAATGTCATCCAAATGTATCAAAGGCTCTTCATTCAGCAGACAGCAACAAATGAGGTGGTTTTTTTGGAGCTTAGGGACCATCTGGGAAAAATCAGCAGCAAAACTGCCGTGCCCAGACATTTATTGCCAGCGCTTTTCATGGAATCATGGAATGGTTTGGGTTGGAAGGGACCTTAAAACCCATCTCATTCCAACACCCTGCCATGGGCAGGGACACCTTCCACTATCCCAGGTTGCTCCAAGCCCCACCCAGCCTGGCCTTGGACACTTCCAGGCTCAGCTTTTCTGGGAAACCTGTGCCAGGGCCTCACCACCCTCCCAGGGAAGAGATTTAAGCCCAGCTGAGCTGCTGGAGCATCCTCCTCTCCTTCAACCCCCCGTTCCTCTTTACTCATTGCAGTCAACCAAACACCACCCCAGAAAGTATCCTCAGATCCGAGGAAAAATGCCAAAATATTTGAGCATGGCATTTAGAGGGAAGTTGATTTTCCAGGCATTGTATTTCCTGGCAGTGACATCCCTCCCTGGGCAGGCACAGGGATGGGAAGTTGCAGAGCCAGGGTTGGAGATGTGATGGATGCAGAGAGCCTGCCGGACCCCATTTGGGGAATCTGGGCATTCCCAGGATGGTGGAGTGATGGCAGCACTTGGATACAGGTCACTGAGGGAGCTGTGCCAGCAGTATCCCAATTAATCAGCAGGTCCCCTCCATCAGAGCTCAGCTCCTGGCCCCAGCCAGCAAAATCCCAAGCATGAAGCTGAAACCAACGTGCTTCCCAATATTTCCTGGTCTTCCCATTACCACAGGGCTGCTCTCACACCCGGGAAGGAGTTTTATGGCATTCCCAAGGGAATTCAGACAGCGCCTTATTTCCCTCACTTAATGGCACGTGCCGTGTCTGGATAATGGGATTCCTGCCTTGGAGCCCACAGGTTAATGAGTCCTTACTCATTATGTTCATGCTAATGATGTTTAACATGGCCAGGACATGGATATTGTCTCGTTTGGGCTCTGCACTGTAATTGCAGCTCGGGATCTTGCCAGCTTGTTTGGATACGTGTCTGCTGTGCAGAGGGGCTGTGGGTTATTTACGTGTGTGGAAAGGGGGGAATTCGTTTAAAGGGATGCAAAAAAGCTGGAGAGGGACTTTGGATGAGGGCCTGGAGTGACAGGACACAGGGAATGACTTCCCACTGCCACAGGGCAGGGATGGATGGGAGATTGGGAAGGAATTGTTCCCTGGGAGGGTGGGCAGGCCCTGGCACAGGGTGCCCAGAGCAGCTGGGGCTGCCCCTGGATCCCTGGCAGTGTCCAAGGCCAGGTCAGACAGGGCTTGGAGCCACCTGGGACAGTGGAAGGTGGCCCTGCCCATGGCATGGGTGGAATGAGATGGGATTTAAGGTCCCTTCCAACCCAACCCATTCCATCCCTCTGTGATAAATCCAATCCAAACAAAAAACCCCATGGGAGTCTGTGTTTACTCCTGGCAGTCCCACACCTTCCCGGGGACACAGTGGGGTCTCCTGACTTTGGGATTTAAAAGCTGCCTTTGTGGCTGCCCTGCTGCTGCTGCAGGGCTGTTTTCCAGGGCGGGACCTTCACGAGCTCACTTTGAAGTGTCACCTGCTGCTTTTTTGTTATCCACGGTGGAGGAAACGCCCCAGGTTTCCCCAGGGGTGGAAATGCTCTAAAACCATCCCTGGCCCCAAACTGGTTCTCGTTTCTGCTTGAAGCACCTGCAGAGAGGTGCGGCCGAGGGTGTGGTGGCTCCTGGGAGGCTCCTCTGAGGTGGCTGAGTTGCCCCAGAGTCCCCAGCATTGTCCTAGCAGGCCTGTGCTCATAGGTGACCCCTCCCACCCTTCCCTCACCTTATTTTTGGGGCTGTTTTCCCCATTTTAGTGCCCCTAGGGCTGGATGCCTTAAGAGCAAGGGAGGGTTTCCTCATAGGAGGGTGGCAGCAGGGTTGGATATAGAGAATTATTTAAAGGAGCAGGGCTGTAAGAGCCATGCAGATGATCTCAGCAGTCCTCCCTGCTCCCACAGATCCTAAACATGGAGTGACTGAAGTCCCTGAAGCGATTCCCTGCCACTGGAGCAGGTCCTTTGTATGGAAGGGCACAACACGGAATCGTTTAGGTTGGAAAAGCCCTGGAAGATCAAGTCCAGCCATTCCCCCAGCGCTGCCAAGCCCACCATTACCCACATCCCCAGATGCCACATCCACACATCTTTTGGAGCACTTCCAGGGATGAGAATTCCATCAGGATGGCATTTGCTGCCTTAGGAAAGTCTCTGTGGCACCCAAACCGTGCAGCAGCAGCAGCATCTTGGTTGAACCTGCCCCAGCTTTCCCAGCTGCTGTGCCAGAGCCACGGCACACTCCATGGCTTTGCAGGGAAAAGGAAAAGCAGGAGGGATGCACTCTGCTGCTCAAACCCTTCTCCAGCCCCCCCCAAAAAAATAAAATATGGGAGAGATGAGATAAACCCACCCAGAAACAACGCAGGGGCTGAGCTGAACCTCCAGCAATGGCACGGAGCTGGGCCTGGGGGGAGCACATCCAGCCAGGAGCTCGGGCTGGCACTGGGAGCTGGGCTGGAGGATTTTGGCAGCATTCCCCAGGGGATGCTCCTTCCACCCCAGCACGAGCTCTGTGCCCCAGACAGAGTTAAATCCCTGCCCTGTCCCTGTGCATCCTCCAGCCCGCTCGGCTGCCGGGGCTGCCAGCAGCCCTGGGCTACTTGCCCGCTGACTGAAACCTCTTCCTGTGCTGAAAACCTCGCTGAATGCAAACAAAAAATGTCACTGGGGGGCTGGGCTTGCACGGCACAGGGTGAGGGACACACGGAAGGAACCCGGGGTGCGGCACCCGGCGTCTGCGAGGGACTTCTGGGGTCCCTGGTGCTGTGAGTGATGATCCCATGGAGCCGAGCCCCATTTTCTGTTCTCTTTATTTGTAGGCAGTGAAGGGCCAAGAGGAGCAGAGCTTCCCTTAGAGGCACAAATCACCGGAGAGATCGGCTTCTGGTAAAAATTAACCCCTCCTTGTGCTCCCCTCCTCGTCCTCAAACCGCGGCTGGCCCTGGCGTGATTCGTTCTCCCAGCACAGGCACCAGTGCCACGGTGATTTCTTCGATAAACCCCTCTCTCTCCAAACCCTCTAAATCCCAAAAGATGAACTTGAGCCCTCAGCTTTTCCTTAAAACACCACAATTCCCTTATTTTAGGGCTTGTCCCATCGCCCAGGGGTCTCGCTGTATCCCGCTATTGCAGGACATCCCGCAAAACCCCCTTTTTGGAGCTGGCAGGCAGCCCCAGCCAGGCAGGAGCACTGCTGGAAAAGCCTTGCTGCTGGAGGAGCTGGATGCTGGGACTCTGCTGCCTCTGCCAGAGCTCACTGCTGGGAGAAGGTGCCGGAAAAACATCCGGGATCCAGCCCGGCGTGGCCTTAATGAGCATCCCCTGCCTGCCTGGGGTAGAAATCTCGAGAAACAGGAAACTCCAGCATCCTGTTTAGCATCTCAATGTGCAAACTGGCAGCAGGGACAAAGCGAGGCACAGGGACACACACTGGGCACCGGCACGGGCTGGATGATGGGCAGGGAATGAGCCTGGCACGGCAGCTCGGGCTGCTGGGGGAGCCTGTTCCCTGATTTCTGTTGCTGCCACAGGTTTTCATGGAACAGCAAACACCAAAGCACAGCTCAGCTGGAGTCCTGCTGCTGCAGGCTGGGCTCTGGACAGTGCCACTGTCACCTAAGGGGCATCCCTGCTCTGGGGGCGATGGCACCACTGGCACTGTGTCCCTCACCCCGTCATTCCAGCAGCTCTAACACTCCACACGTGCAACCCCAACCCATCCTTTGGGGGCTTGCAGGGCTGGGAGCAGCCCAGCAGCTGATCCCGGTGTGTTCCTGCCCGCAGCCCGTCCCGGGAGCGCTCCTGGCCTGCCCATGGCTAGCAACAACACTGCTAGCATAGCACAAGCCCGCAAGCTGGTGGAGCAGCTGAAGATGGAGGCCAACATCGACAGGATAAAGGTAGGGATTCTTGGGAG
This sequence comes from Corvus kubaryi, assembly GCF_017639235.1. Classification (NCBI taxonomy): domain Eukaryota; kingdom Metazoa; phylum Chordata; class Aves; order Passeriformes; family Corvidae; genus Corvus; species Corvus kubaryi. The sequence continues at coordinate 8,184 of NW_024581170.1, forward strand.
CTGCCTGTGGGAATGCTGGGAGGTCCTGGCTGCTGCCCAAAGCTCGTGGCAGGAGCTGGGATGTGGAGCCAGGTGGTGTTTGTGGAGGATGCTCTTCCAAGTGATCCTGATGGCCCTGGCTGAACAGAGGGAGATGCTCACCCATGGGATCATAGAATCCAGGAATGGTTTGGGTTGGAAGAGACCTTAAAGGCCACCTTGTTCCAACCCCCTGCCATGGGCAGAGACACCTTCCACTAGCTCAGGCTGCTCCAAGCCCCAGTGTCCAGCCTGGCCTTGGACACTGCCAGGGGTGAGAGGCAGCTGGAAGCATCACCTGGAGCCCCGCTGGGTGGTAGGAAGGAGTGACTGTCCCCAAGGCATCTGAGCTCCTTGCTAAGAGCTTAAATCCAGGGGGAGAAGTGCTCCAGGGCTGGGATGAGCTGGTGGTTTGGGAGCTGCTGCCATGTCCGGAATAAAGAGCAAGGTTGGTGGCTGAGGGCAGGAAATGCTGCTGTGGATGTTCCTGCCAAGGGATGCGTGGGAGAGCCAGCAGGGATGCTCGAGTCGGTCCTTGTCAGGTGAAGGACGGGGATGGGGAGAAGGCTGGGAAGGCTGGGAATGGGAATATGGGCTGACAGAGCAGCTCAGAGCCCAGAGGTGAAGAACCAGCCCCAGCAGGGATGTGCTGCCACGGCGTCGGTCGGGTTCTTGCCTCAGATCTGTGGTTCCCTGCCCAGGGATGCTGCCAGCTCTTCCCTGCTGGTGGCACCTTTCCAGGTGCCATGTCCTGTCCCTAACACAGGGCTCCTCCTTTTCCAGGTGTCCAAAGCAGCAGCAGACCTGATGGCGTACTGCGAAGCCCACGCCAAGGAGGACCCTCTATTGACCCCCGTCCCGGCCTCAGAAAACCCCTTTAGAGAGAAGAAGTTCTTCTGCGTGATCCTGTAAACCCTGGAGGAGCCTGACGGGCACTCAGGCCACCCTGAACACTGATGTAGAGTTTTTAGGAATGGGGACGACCTGCTGGTCCGCAGAATTTAAACAAAAATAAGTAAAAAACACGGCCTGGAAGCTACAGAGATGTGCATGTTTAAAGAACCTGGCCACCTTTGGGGGAATCAGATGATCTGCATTGCGAGGCAAAAGATCTGAAGTCTGTAGAGTTGCCTAGAAAGAGAAAAACAAAACAAAACAAAACAAAACAACAACAAAAAAAAAAAAAAACCCCAAACCCCAAACCCATGTAAAGAATAAATCCGTGTCACTTTTCTGCTCACAAAATTGTTTGATTGTTCCGTATTTGAAGCACCAGAGTTGTGCTGAGCAAAGTTAACTGCTAAGGATGTGTATAACCTTCTTGGAATGACGTTGTTGGTTCCTTTCCAAGCTAATATTTTTGGTTTAAGTTGTCAGATATATAGCGACAGGTGAGGTGGCCGTGCTGTTAACTCAGTGTTTGGTCTTGTGCTTTTTCATTTCTGGCTGTAGCGTAGCAGGGGGGGGCCGAGGGGACACCGGCAGCTCCTGCCTGTCCCCCACGTGCTGGCAACTCAGCAAACCCCACTTTTTACCATTCTCTCTATGGTTAGCTTTGGTTCTGCAAGTAAAAGTGGTTCCTGTGTCGTGCTTGGTGCTCCATACCCCTGTGATGACATTCAGTGGTAGTGCATGAGAGTTTGATTCCGTTCATCCACTCCAGACTTTTCTTTTCTCGCGTTTGGCACCACGTGCTGGTGGAAGAAGCCGTAGGGAGGGAACAGAGGCGATTCTGAAAGCAAAGAGAGCTCCTGAGATGCCTTAGACGTGCCTGAAATACCTCCTGCCACAGGGCAGGTGCCAGCCCGGCTGCAGGGCGAGCCAGAAATCCGAAAATCAAAGCCAACCACTTCTTTCCGGGTCTTTCCTTTCTCCTACACCTCTGTGCCTCTGCCCTCCTCGCTTGGTCCTGCTCTTTTCCCGGTTCCTGGCAGCACTTCCTTCCCTTGGGGCTGGTCTGGAATGTTGCTGGGATGTTGTTCAGTGCTGGGATGCTGCTTTGTGGTGGGATGCTGCTCCACCATGGAATGCTGTCCCACCATAGGATGCTGCTCCACTATGGGATGCTGCTCCATGGTGGGATACAGCCCCACTGTAGGATACAGCTCCATGGTGGGATGCTGCTCCACCATGGGATGCTGCTCCACAATGGGATGCTCCTCCACGGGATGCTGCTCCATGGTGGGATACAGCTCCATGGTGGGATGCTGCCCCACAATGGGATACAGCTCCATGGTGGGATGCTGCCCCACA
>NW_024581171.1:0-10454 GCF_017639235.1 Corvus kubaryi
TGGTATTTGGGCATCCTTATTCCCCAGTATTTGGGCATCCTTATTGCCCAAGTATCTGGGAATCCTTATTCCTCAGGATTTGGATATTCTTATTCCCTGGTATTTGGGCATCCTTATTCCCCACTGTTTTGGCATCCTTATTTCCCTCTGTATGGGCATCCTTTCTCAACTTTTGGGTATCCCTGAATTCCCCAGTATCTGGGCATTCTTGTTCCTTGGTATTTGAACAGCCTTATTCCCCAGGATTTGGGCATCCCTATTCTCTGGTATTTGGGCAGCCTTATCCCTCAAAATTTGGACATCCTTCTTCCACCCAGTATTCGGGCATCTTTATTTTCCAGTATCTGGGCATTGTTATTCCCTGATATTTGGGCAGCCTTATCCCTCAGTATTTGGACATCCTTATTCCTCAGGATTTGGACATCCTTATCCTTCACTATTTGAACATTCTTATTCCTCAAAATGTGGACATCCTTGTTCCACCAGTATTTGGGCATCCTTATTCCCCAGATATCTGGGAATCCTTATTTCCCTCTGTATGGGCTTTCTCATCTTTCAGTATCTGGGCATCCTTATTCCCTGATATTTGGATATCCTTATTCCTCAGTGTTTGGACATCCTTATTCCTCAGTGTTTGGGTATCCCTGAATTCTCCAGTGTCTGGGCATCCTTATTCCTCAGTATTTGGACATCCTTATTCCCCAAGTATCTGGGAATCCTTCTTCCCCTCGATGTGGGCATCCTTTTTCCGTGGTCTTTGGGCAGCATTATTCCCCAGGTATCTGGGAATTCCTTACTTGCCCTCTGTGTGGGCATTTGTACTCCTTGGTATTTGGGAATTCTTATTCCTCAGAATTTGGGCATCCTTATTCCCCAGTATTTGGCCAAGGGCAGGGCACACCCAGAGCCTGATCTGCTCCCACCACTGGGATTATCCCTTGTGCACCAACACTTTTTCCCAGGGTTTTCCCCCAAACAACAACCCTGGAGCAGGCTGGGGGCTTGCTCAGCTATCAGTGTATCCCTAGTGGCATTCCCATGGTTTTGGACCCTTTTTCCAACTCTGGAGCAAGTCTGTGCTCCCTCCCTGTGGTATTGGGATGGAGAGAGCCAAAATCTTGTAGGAATGGTGGCAGGAGGGACCGGAGCAGATGTCCCAGAGAATGAGGGAGGGACTGGAGCAGATGTCCCAAGCTGCTGCTCCTTCACCTGAACAATCTTTATAAAAAAACCATAAAAACCCTAAAAAACAAAAGAAGGAAGTGGAGGATGGTTCCTGTTTGTCTCGGTTTGAGCCGTTAGGGGCCTGAGAGAAAACAAACAGCTGAGGTTCCCACTGCACGCGATGCCCACGGGGCAGGGGCTGCTCCAGGGAGAAGGGACAGACCGGGAATGTGAGGCTGGAGCCTCCTGACTCCATCTGGGCTGCGGTCGTGGTCAGCTCTGGCACGCGAGGTGGGTGAAGGGCACATCCCGAGCCAGGCTCTCTGCAGAGCCAATTCCAGTGCTTTGCCTTGCCTTGATAATTCCCATCCTTGGAAATGCCAGGTTGGACATTGGGGCTTGGAGCAGCCTGGGACAGTGGGAGGTGTCCCTGCCCATGGCAGGGGGTGGCACTGGGTGAGGTTTAAGGTCTCTTCCAAGCCAAACCATTCTGGGATCAATAACTGGGACTGAACCGGGCGCTCATCCCACCTCTCCCGTTTGGCAGGAGGGATCGGATGCTGCCGGGATAATGAAGCCGTTTCCATGGAAACAGGCTCGTTTCTCCACTCCGTCGTCTTTGAATTCATTCATTTATTTATTTATTTATCTGCCGGCGCGTCTCCGACCTGCAGGCTGCTTCCCAGGGATTTAAATACCGTATTGGATATCCGGGATAAAAAACTGGCTGGGAAAGGGAATAAAATCCCTGTGGAGAGGGGCTGGGAGCTGTGGCTGGAATCACCGCTCAGGATTAAGGTGCTTTGCCCCAGGGAAGCCCACAGGCACAAACCGAGCTCAGACCATTAAGGAAAGAGTGAAACATTTGGAATTTGGGTGTTTTAAGGCTCCTTCCCCAGCCAGATCTGTAACTCCCGTTGGGATCGATGGGACCATCCCATCTCCCACCCCCTGGAAAACACGGCTCTGCTATTTTCTATTTTGCCTGTTGTATTTTTGTACTTTTCTGGGTATATTTAACAATTTTTTTTGCAGCTGAGCTGCCTATTTTTAGCCATGGCTTTTAGCAAAAGCCACAAGATGCCTGGCAAAGCCATCCAGCCCCTCATGAAGGATTCCCACGCTCCAGCCGGACGGTGACCGGCAGCATTCCCAGTTCTCCCTTCTGGATGCTGCATCCTGGCTGGTTTTGAGGAGGAAAAGGCAGTTTTTGGGAGAGCCTGCAGTGAGAATGCAGTGAGCCCCTTTTCTGTCCAAAAAAACCCACCCCTTTTCCGAACCAACCTCCCTCCTGGGTGATGCCTGCCTGGTAGGAACAAACCTGATCCCTGCTCTCCCCAGAATCCTGGCTGTCCCAGTGGGATTCCCCCACTTTGCTATAATTGAGTGGAAAATGCTGGTGCATCAGGGTTGAAAAATGTGACTCTTTCTGAAACCAAGGAGCAGGGAGGTTTCTGCTTTCACCCCAAAAAGGAGCTGATTTCGGGGTGGGTGCTGCTGCTTTCGGTCTTTGCGGTGAGGGAACGGAGAGGTTTCAGCCTGGCCAATGTCAGCACTTTCTGTTTCATTCCTGCTTTTCCTTTTGGTTCAGAGGGGAGAGAAGGGTTTTCTGGAAAGCAGAGAAAAAGCTGGCTGGGAGGTGAAAAAAGCATGGAAAATTGAATCCTGGAATCATTCAGGTTGGAAAAGCCCTCTAAGATCATTCCCCCAGCTCTGCCAAGGCCACCACTGGCCCACATCCCTGAGTGCCACATCCACATGGATTTTAAATCCCTCCAGGACTGACAATTCCAGTGCCTCTTCCTGCCTATTCCAATTCCAGCTGGCAGGAGAGGATGTGTTGCACAGGTTTAAAAGTGGGAAGGACCACAGCTGGGTGGGCAAAGGCCTCAGGCCCCGAGAGATGCAGGAGGTGTCTCATGACAGCCATAAGATCTCACTGAGTGCCTGTCTGCACTTCCAGGAGTGTCAGGAAGTGCTTTCCAGGGATGCTTCCCAGGGTCAGTGCTGCCTTTGGACAGTGACAGGCCCAACCCAGTGCAAAATGTGCTTTGAGAGACCCTTTCTGCAATGGCAGTGCCAGTTTAGGGTAATTGCACTAATTAATCACCCTTAAAATCATAACATTGTGGGATGGTTTGGGTTGGAAGCAATCTCAAAGTTCATCTTTTTCCACCCCTGCCATGGGCAGGGACACCTTCCACTGTCCCAGACTGCTCCAAGCCCCACTGTCCAACCTGGCCTCGGACACTTCCAGGGATCCAGGGGAAATACCATTTTTTTCAACATTCAGGAGAATTCCAATCCCCACCCACACAGACCCTGAGCTAAAACTCAACTAAAAGAGGAGAAGAACCTCAAGGAGGTGCTTAAGCTCTGATTCCATGGGCTGGGAGCTGGAGCTGGTGATGGATCCAGTACAAGGCACCCAGATTCCAGGATCCTCTCTGCTCCAGAGCCTCTCAGCTCAGCTCTGTGCAAAGCAGGCAGCAGCTGGTGCTGACGAGGAGCTGGCAAACGAAGCTTAATTACTCCTGCAAGCAGAGCTGGCAGCTCTGGGGTGCCAGAGCCCCACAGGAGCCCAGGCTGGGAGGGGAGAATGGGATGGCAGCTTAGCAGGAGGGCTCAGCATCAAGAAATGCTCCTTTTGCGGTGGCTTTTTTTGGGTTGGATGTGCCATTTGGTGTGGGAATGCATCCAGGAATCCAGGTGGAGGAGGGCTGCTTGTCCCTTGGCCCAGAGTAATGGTGGCTTTTAGCTCAGAGCACTTTAAACCCCGATCTCATCCCATCAAGCTGCTCCACATCCACATTTGTTGCTCCACATCACGGGTGAAAGATGAAGATTTTGGCAAAGCTGGAATGAGCGGACACAGCTGCATCAGGGATCTGGGATGTGCCTCGCTGTTTGCCCACCTAAATCCCGATTTTTGGTGCCTGTTTGGGCTGGGTGACAGAGGAAAATGTCATCCAAATGTATCAAAGGCTCTTCATTCAGCAGACAGCAACAAATGAGGTGGTTTTTTTGGAGCTTAGGGACCATCTGGGAAAAATCAGCAGCAAAACTGCCGTGCCCAGACATTTATTGCCAGCGCTTTTCATGGAATCATGGAATGGTTTGGGTTGGAAGGGACCTTAAAACCCATCTCATTCCAACACCCTGCCATGGGCAGGGACACCTTCCACTATCCCAGGTTGCTCCAAGCCCCACCCAGCCTGGCCTTGGACACTTCCAGGCTCAGCTTTTCTGGGAAACCTGTGCCAGGGCCTCACCACCCTCCCAGGGAAGAGATTTAAGCCCAGCTGAGCTGCTGGAGCATCCTCCTCTCCTTCAACCCCCCGTTCCTCTTTACTCATTGCAGTCAACCAAACACCACCCCAGAAAGTATCCTCAGATCCGAGGAAAAATGCCAAAATATTTGAGCATGGCATTTAGAGGGAAGTTGATTTTCCAGGCATTGTATTTCCTGGCAGTGACATCCCTCCCTGGGCAGGCACAGGGATGGGAAGTTGCAGAGCCAGGGTTGGAGATGTGATGGATGCAGAGAGCCTGCCGGACCCCATTTGGGGAATCTGGGCATTCCCAGGATGGTGGAGTGATGGCAGCACTTGGATACAGGTCACTGAGGGAGCTGTGCCAGCAGTATCCCAATTAATCAGCAGGTCCCCTCCATCAGAGCTCAGCTCCTGGCCCCAGCCAGCAAAATCCCAAGCATGAAGCTGAAACCAACGTGCTTCCCAATATTTCCTGGTCTTCCCATTACCACAGGGCTGCTCTCACACCCGGGAAGGAGTTTTATGGCATTCCCAAGGGAATTCAGACAGCACCTTATTTCCCTCACTTAATGGCACGTGCCGTGTCTGGATAATGGGATTCCTGCCTTGGAGCCCACAGGTTAATGAGTCCTTACTCATTATGTTCATGCTAATGATGTTTAACATGGCCAGGACATGGATATTGTCTCGTTTGGGCTCTGCACTGTAATTGCAGCTCGGGATCTTGCCAGCTTGTTTGGATACGTGTCTGCTGTGCAGAGGGGCTGTGGGTTATTTACGTGTGTGGAAAGGGGGGAATTCGTTTAAAGGGATGCAAAAAAGCTGGAGAGGGACTTTGGATGAGGGCCTGGAGTGACAGGACACAGGGAATGACTTCCCACTGCCACAGGGCAGGGATGGATGGGAGATTGGGAAGGAATTGTTCCCTGGGAGGGTGGGGAGGCCCTGGCACAGGGTGCCCAGAGCAGCTGGGGCTGCCCCTGGATCCCTGGCAGTGTCCAAGGCCAGGTCAGACAGGGCTTGGAGCCACCTGGGACAGTGGAAGGTGGCCCTGCCCATGGCATGGGTGGAATGAGATGGGATTTAAGGTCCCTTCCAACCCAACCCATTCCATCCCTCTGTGATAAATCCAATCCAAACAAAAAACCCCATGGGAGTCTGTGTTTACTCCTGGCAGTCCCACACCTTCCCGGGGACACAGTGGGGTCTCCTGACTTTGGGATTTAAAAGCTGCCTTTGTGGCTGCCCTGCTGCTGCTGCAGGGCTGTTTTCCAGGGCGGGACCTTCACGAGCTCACTTTGAAGTGTCACCTGCTGCTTTTTTGTTATCCACGGTGGAGGAAACGCCCCAGGTTTCCCCAGGGATGGAAATGCTCTAAAACCATCCCTGGCCCCAAACTGGTTCTCGTTTCTGCTTGAAGCACCTGCAGAGAGGTGCGGCCGAGGGTGTGGTGGCTCCTGGGAGGCTCCTCTGAGGTGGCTGAGTTGCCCCAGAGTCCCCAGCATTGTCCTAGCAGGCCTGTGCTCATAGGTGACCCCTCCCACCCTTCCCTCACCTTATTTTTGGGGCTGTTTTCCCCATTTTAGTGCCCCTAGGGCTGGATGCCTTAAGAGCAAGGGAGGGTTTCCTCATAGGAGGGTGGCAGCAGGGTTGGATATAGAGAATTATTTAAAGGAGCAGGGCTGTAAGAGCCATGCAGATGATCTCAGCAGTCCTCCCTGCTCCCACAGATCCTAAACATGGAGTGACTGAAGTCCCTGAAGCGATTCCCTGCCACTGGAGCAGGTCCTTTGTATGGAAGGGCACAACACGGAATCGTTTAGGTTGGAAAAGCCCTGGAAGATCAAGTCCAGCCATTCCCCCAGCGCTGCCAAGCCCACCATTACCCACATCCCCAGATGCCACATCCACACATCTTTTGGAGCACTTCCAGGGATGAGAATTCCATCAGGATGGCATTTGCTGCCTTAGGAAAGTCTCTGTGGCACCCAAACCGTGCAGCAGCAGCAGCATCTTGGTTGAACCTGCCCCAGCTTTCCCAGCTGCTGTGCCAGAGCCACGGCACACTCCATGGCTTTGCAGGGAAAAGGAAAAGCAGGAGGGATGCACTCTGCTGCTCAAACCCTTCTCCAGCCCCCCCCAAAAAAATAAAATATGGGAGAGATGAGATAAACCCACCCAGAAACAACGCAGGGGCTGAGCTGAACCTCCAGCAATGGCACGGAGCTGGGCCTGGGGGGAGCACATCCAGCCAGGAGCTCGGGCTGGCACTGGGAGCTGGGCTGGAGGATTTTGGCAGCATTCCCCAGGGGATGCTCCTTCCACCCCAGCACGAGCTCTGTGCCCCAGACAGAGTTAAATCCCTGCCCTGTCCCTGTGCATCCTCCAGCCCGCTCGGCTGCCGGGGCTGCCAGCAGCCCTGGGCTACTTGCCCGCTGACTGAAACCTCTTCCTGTGCTGAAAACCTCGCTGAATGCAAACAAAAAATGTCACTGGGGGGCTGGGCTTGCACGGCACAGGGTGAGGGACACACGGAAGGAACCCGGGGTGCGGCACCCGGCGTCTGCGAGGGACTTCTGGGGTCCCTGGTGCTGTGAGTGATGATCCCATGGAGCCGAGCCCCATTTTCTGTTCTCTTTATTTGTAGGCAGTGAAGGGCCAAGAGGAGCAGAGCTTCCCTTAGAGGCACAAATCACCGGAGAGATCGGCTTCTGGTAAAAATTAACCCCTCCTTGTGCTCCCCTCCTCGTCCTCAAACCGCGGCTGGCCCTGGCGTGATTCGTTCTCCCAGCACAGGCACCAGTGCCACGGTGATTTCTTCGATAAACCCCTCTCTCTCCAAACCCTCTAAATCCCAAAAGATGAACTTGAGCCCTCAGCTTTTCCTTAAAACACCACAATTCCCTTATTTTAGGGCTTGTCCCATCGCCCAGGGGTCTCGCTGTATCCCGCTATTGCAGGACATCCCGCAAAACCCCCTTTTTGGAGCTGGCAGGCAGCCCCAGCCAGGCAGGAGCACTGCTGGAAAAGCCTTGCTGCTGGAGGAGCTGGATGCTGGGACTCTGCTGCCTCTGCCAGAGCTCACTGCTGGGAGAAGGTGCCGGAAAAACATCCGGGATTCAGCCCGGCGTGGCCTTAATGAGCATCCCCTGCCTGCCTGGGGTAGAAATCTCGAGAAACAGGAAACTCCAGCATCCTGTTTAGCATCTCAATGTGCAAACTGGCAGCAGGGACAAAGCGAGGCACAGGGACACACACTGGGCACCGGCACGGGCTGGATGATGGGCAGGGAATGAGCCTGGCACGGCAGCTCGGGCTGCTGGGGGAGCCTGTTCCCTGATTTCTGTTGCTGCCACAGGTTTTCATGGAACAGCAAACACCAAAGCACAGCTCAGCTGGAGTCCTGCTGCTGCAGGCTGGGCTCTGGACAGTGCCACTGTCACCTAAGGGGCATCCCTGCTCTGGGGGCGATGGCACCACTGGCACTGTGTCCCTCACCCCGTCATTCCAGCAGCTCTAACACTCCACACGTGCAACCCCAACCCATCCTTTGGGGGCTTGCAGGGCTGGGAGCAGCCCAGCAGCTGATCCCGGTGTGTTCCTGCCCGCAGCCCGTCCCGGGAGCGCTCCTGGCCTGCCCATGGCTAGCAACAACACTGCTAGCATAGCACAAGCCCGCAAGCTGGTGGAGCAGCTGAAGATGGAGGCCAACATCGACAGGATAAAGGTAGGGATTCTTGGGAGCTGCCTGTGGGAATGCTGGGAGGTCCTGGCTGCTGCCCAAAGCTCGTGGCAGGAGCTGGGATGTGGAGCCAGGTGGTGTTTGTGGAGGATGCTCTTCCAAGTGATCCTGATGGCCCTGGCTGAACAGAGGGAGATGCTCACCCATGGGATCATAGAATCCAGGAATGGTTTGGGTTGGAAGAGACCTTAAAGGCCACCTTGTTCCAACCCCCTGCCATGGGCAGAGACACCTTCCACTAGCTCAGGCTGCTCCAAGCCCCAGTGTCCAGCCTGGCCTTGGACACTGCCAGGGGTGAGAGGCAGCTGGAAGCATCACCTGGAGCCCCGCTGGGTGGTAGGAAGGAGTGACTGTCCCCAAGGCATCTGAGCTCCTTGCTAAGAGCTTAAATCCAGGGGGAGAAGTGCTCCAGGGCTGGGATGAGCTGGTGGTTTGGGAGCTGCTGCCATGTCCGGAATAAAGAGCAAGGTTGGTGGCTGAGGGCAGGAAATGCTGCTGTGGATGTTCCTGCCAAGGGATGCGTGGGAGAGCCAGCAGGGATGCTCGAGTCGGTCCTTGTCAGGTGAAGGACGGGGATGGGGAGAAGGCTGGGAAGGCTGGGAATGGGAATATGGGCTGACAGAGCAGCTCAGAGCCCAGAGGTGAAGAACCAGCCCCAGCAGGGATGTGCTGCCACGGCGTCGGTCGGGTTCTTGCCTCAGATCTATGGTTCCCTGCCCAGGGATGCTGCCAGCTCTTCCCTGCTGGTGGCACCTTTCCAGGTGCCATGTCCTGTCCCTAACACAGGGCTCCTCCTTTTCCAGGTGTCCAAAGCAGCAGCAGACCTGATGGCGTACTGCGAAGCCCACGCCAAGGAGGACCCTCTATTGACTCCCGTCCCGGCCTCAGAAAACCCCTTTAGAGAGAAGAAGTTCTTCTGCGTGATCCTGTAAACCCTGGAGGAGCCTGACGGGCACTCAGGCCACCCTGAACACTGATGTAGAGTTTTTAGGAATGGGGACGACCTGCTGGTCCGCAGAATTTAAACAAAAATAAGTAAAAAACACGGCCTGGAAGCTACAGAGATGTGCATGTTTAAAGAACCTGGCCACCTTTGGGGGAATCAGATGATCTGCATTGCGAGGCAAAAGATCTGAAGTCTGTAGAGTTGCCTAGAAAGAGAAAAACAAAACAAAACAAAACAAAACAACAACAAAAAAAAAAAAAAACCCCAAACCCCAAACCCATGTAAAGAATAAATCCGTGTCACTTTTCTGCTCACAAAATTGTTTGATTGTTCCGTATTTGAAGCACCAGAGTTGTGCTGAGCAAAGTTAACTGCTAAGGATGTGTATAACCTTCTTGGAATGACGTTGTTGGTTCCTTTCCAAGCTAATATTTTTGGTTTAAGTTGTCAGATATATAGCGACAGGTGAGGTGGCCGTGCTGTTAACTCAGTGTTTGGTCTTGTGCTTTTTCATTTCTGGCTGTAGCGTAGCAGGGGGGGGCCGAGGGGACACCGGCAGCTCCTGCCTGTCCCCCACGTGCTGGCAACTCAGCAAACCCCACTTTTTACCATTCTCTCTATGGTTAGCTTTGGTTCTGCAAGTAAAAGTGGTTCCTGTGTCGTGCTTGGTGCTCCATACCCCTGTGATGACATTCAGTGGTAGTGCATGAGAGTTTGATTCCGTTCATCCACTCCAGACTTTTCTTTTCTCGCGTTTGGCACCACGTGCTGGTGGAAGAAGCCGTAGGGAGGGAACAGAGGCGATTCTGAAAGCAAAGAGAGCTCCTGAGATGCCTTAGACGTGCCTGAAATACCTCCTGCCACAGGGCAGGTGCCAGCCCGGCTGCAGGGCGAGCCAGAAATCCGAAAATCAAAGCCAACCACTTCTTTCCGGGTCTTTCCTTTCTCCTACACCTCTGTGCCTCTGCCCTCCTCGCTTGGTCCTGCTCTTTTCCCGGTTCCTGGCAGCACTTCCTTCCCTTGGGGCTGGTCTGGAATGTTGCTGGGATGTTGTTCAGTGCTGGGATGCTGCTTTGTGGTGGGATGCTGCTCCACCATGGAATGCTGTCCCACCATAGGATGCTGCTCCACTATGGGATGCTGCTCCATGGTGGGATACAGCCCCACTGTAGGATACAGCTCCATGGTGGGATGCTGCTCCACCATGGGATGCTGCTCCACAATGGGATGCTCCTCCACGGGATGCTGCTCCATGGTGGGATACAGCTCCATGGTGGGATGCTGCCCCACAATGGGATACAGCTCCATGGTGGGATGCTGCCCCACA
>NW_024581172.1:0-23693 GCF_017639235.1 Corvus kubaryi
CCAATGCTGCCATGAACATGAGCCCAGAACTGAGGCCATTCCACTCAAAAGACGACACATGCATTCCCCTTGACTTGATGCTGCCAGCTAAATGCACACCCGAAACACCTTTCAGAGTAGGCATCAGTATAGCATGGGAGAGAGGCCCAGCTTTACTATCACATTATCAATCCACAACACTTTCTCAGAACACAGCATATCAAATAGTAAGTTCTACAGGTTTGTGATATACGTTTATGAAAGGAAAGAGCTTCCTGCTTAGAAAAATTACAGGAATCTACAGCCTTTTCATCCACTGTGGATCCAAATACCTATTGGCATGCAAATAGAAATAAATATGTCTATCACATATGGATGAAAAAAACCAGTCAGAGTTACTTTTCAAGTAGGTAGCTCCTTCATCAATAAGATTCCTACATCTGATTCATGGCACACCTAGAGATGAATTATAATTTGCTAATAAGAAAGAGTAAAACTTCTTCTGGCAAGGCGAGAAAGTCAATGGTAAAGTGCTGACGGTGTATTAATCTGGACTATTAACTTGATGGAGAACAGCACCAATAATGTCCAGATCCAGAGAAATAATGAATGGGTATCATCTGAACAACAAGCACCTGTGCCAACTGCTCATTTCAAACCCATAGCAAAGAAATCTTTAGATTAAGCTAGGTATGTTTTCAAAAAAATTTAACTTTACAAATGAATTGTATTACAGATGGATGGAGAGCCACCCATTTTGTTTCTCACTTTAACACATTATAGAATTAGAGAGAGGGATTTTCAGCCATTCATCTGAAGATATATGACAAATACTTTTCTTTATTTATTTCTTAATTTTCTACTTTCCTGCTGTGGCATTTTTCTCTGGGAAATTGAATTCTGGCCAGGGTATTCCAATGAGCCTGCACTGCTAGGCAAGCTAAATAACAGATACTGGGGCATGGCTTTATCTTCTTTTTTTGACTGTTATCCATGTCACTTTCTCTGGTGCTACTGAATATTTGATGACTTCTCAGAGAGATGCACAGCTTATACTTTACTTCTTTCTAAAACAAGTGCTAGGTTACTGATTCATTTGTAATCCAGTAAAATTAAACTAAATGAGTTAAACTCCTCGGTGTTAGAGTGATGCTGCTGGGTAATAGCCAAAGCTATCAGAAAAACCCAGGAGCCTTACTTTCATAATCTTTCTTTTTTTTTTTTTTTTTTTTTGCAAGAGAACCAGTTTATCAATCCTAACCCCGTAAACAAACATGCCAATGCTATCACTTCTGCGATACCCTTTTATCAGTATTGACACATTTTATCACATCACACTACAGTTGTTTATCTTTGCAAATCTTAAGTACCTCTAGTTGTCCCTCTGTAAAACAGTCATGCCCATGAGAGAACTGCTAGCAACAGGAAGGGACACACATATTTAGTATCAACACATTTGATAATCAAATGTTAAAAGGAAAACAGGGAGCTTTCCCATAGGGAAACAATGCACAGGTTTTTGCAGTGGGTACAGAAACACCTGTACAAGGAAACACTAAGTCACATGTGCACACAAAAGCAAATATATACGAAAGAAAAATCACTATCAGAGTCAACCAAACTCCCCACTATTACCAGGTGGGATTTTCTCCACCCTCGACCTCCTTACAGACAATATTTTGTCACAAAAGCTTTCACTGGAAACAAGCACCAGAAAATTCTCTACTCTTTTTTCAAGGTTTGGGGTAAAATCAACCTAATATTTCTTTTTCCATCTACATACTTATAAGGTGCTACTAACCAAGATGCTTGGGTTTAATAATTTATCTCTTTCAAAAAACATTTGCTAACTGTGTAATGCATACAATCATTCTTCCTTTATGCTGTGATTTCTAAATACAGTGATGAGGGCACCACCTCTCCAAGTCATATAGACCATCTGACCAGCTATCAGCAACCAACAGACAATCAAGCAAATTCCTCATGGATTCCCATGGTGGGGAAAAAAAAAGAGCCAGTGGAAAGGAACTTTCAGTTCTATCAATTTGATCTTTACTACAAAATGCCTCTGTAGATTTCCTCTGCATAATTAAAATGTTCTCCCTTTAGGTTCACTTTATTTTCTGAGGCAAAGATCTTTATCACTCTAACCATAAGAACTAGTGTGAACATATGTACATTATTTCCACTTTAAAACATGGAAGAGAACTTCAAAAGCTTTTTATTTATTGTAGCTGCTGTGCACTACATATTTGATAAAAACATCACAAGCAGTTTTTCCAACTCAGTAAAGCTACTTAAGGACAAAGAAGAGAAAATGGATACTGTTCTTTTGGGTCCTCAAAGACCGTGGAGCCACCACAGTCCCCAATTTTTTTCGCACACATATTGCCAACAGCAAGGATGAAATTAGTTTTTGCAGTGCACAAATGGCTTGGCCATTGGAACTGCCATATGAAGCACTGCCTTGGTTAGCAAAGTCATGGTTTTGACATGGATTACCTACACTCACAATCATAAATATATTAGAATAACAGACACTTTCATCATGAATCTACAAAAATATCCTTTTCTACTTCAGAAATAAATTGACTTCAAGTATAATTGACTGTACTAATTTGTGCTGCCTCATAGAGTAAATAGGTGTGATAAAACTGTCATGGGAAACCCAAAACAGCAATCTTTCCGAGCTCAGGTACAAGCACTGAAGCAAACATACTGTAAATTATTTTGCTCCCCTTGTCTCAGAGAGTGAAGTTAATTTCTGTCTTAACCAGTCTTTCAATGTCTTTCCAATTTTTGAGCTGTTGTATACTTCATCACTTACCAGAATGCCCTTCTGGAAGAAGAAAGCAGTGTTAATATAATCTATTTGTAATGTAGTTATTATGAAACATAAATCTTACTGGTACTCGCAGGATACTGTCTGTCATCTTCTTCATGGAAATCACCAGCCACCGTCCCCAAAGAGATGTGAGGTGACATAGATGTAAATTCATCACCTGTGTGGTGATGGATAAATCATTACTATTTCATTAGCTCAGCTGCAATACAGTACTCACAAGTACTTCAACTTTTCTACCCTGCAAGCTTCATTCCTTCATGTACTGGTCCAAGAGAGGAGAAAGACACAGACCCCACATAAGCTTACCTTACTGACATAGTAAGGCTATCACCCAAACAGATTATTTGAAGAGGAGAATGTATTACAGTGATAATGAACATTCTGGTAACAATCTGTTCATGTGATACCTCATTGTACCTGTATGCCATGAGGACAGGGATCCTAGAGCAATGAGTCAAGCTGTTTGTATTCCCCTCTACTGAGATATATTCTGAGATTTAGTCAAAACATCTAGACTATGCATGCAAGCACAGCTGGTAACAGTTGTAATGGCAATCAACAGAAATACACAGCACACACCTTGGGGAATGTGGGGAATGTTTCTGATCCTAGTTCCTTAGCAAGAGAATGGTAGGATTTACCTTTTGTGGTGCTAGCTACATGTCAAAACAAGCATAACATGCCATGAGTTTATCACCAGTGAAAAGTAATTTTATAAGCCTAATGCTTGTGCTTTTTTTTTTTTTAATTTCAGTATATATTGAGGATAGTGATGCAAAATACTGGTATCCTTCACTGGTAAGTTACTGGTGATTTGACAAAAAGCCTGTAGTCACACAGTAAACTTTACTGTACTTAGAGGATGACTTGCACCCATATCCCTAATGTTCAGTGGGAGTGAGTCTTTCAGACTTCTGATAATTTCAGCCACACAAGCAACATATAAGATTAAATAAAATACGTAGAAAAGAATATGGCATTTGTATTTGGCAGGGCCCCATGAAATTAGTGGCAACCTACTGTCCTTACCATAATCTTTTTCAGGAATTCCTTTTTCACCTCCTCCAAAAGTATGATCTGGCAGCTGTGAGACTGGAGTAGGACTTCCATAGTATGAGGGGCTGGATCTCCTGATGGAGGTATCCATGGGAGTTGTCTCATGAGTGGATCCACTACCTGCATTTTCATCATCCACCCCTGAGGTTGAGGACTCCCCACTGGTATGACGTGAGCCATCTGGATTGTAACGGGAGCCATCTGCGTTGTCAATGACTGTGGAAACAGGGAATTAAACAGTTCATGTCAAGGAGCTACACAGCTGTAATAAAGAGTAACACTTGCAGTTCGGCCATTTTTGCCCTCCTATCTAACCTAGGTAATACATCACTAGAATATGTCTAATGCATACATGCTCATTTATGTATTTGTCACATTTGTAGGGCCTACATGGCATCACTTATTTTTATCAAACTGCTCAATTTTAACATAAAATATCGGCATTTGGAAAGTCAATCAGAATTTTAGAATTGGAAGCAATAATTTATTATGAGTGTTTTTCTCTGCTTCCCGCCACTTTTCTAACAAACAGCTCAAATCAAGTGGAGGAAGGTAGCTGTCTTAAGCAAATTCCTATATGTCAGAGATATTACAGCTCTGAGGTGCTAAAAAAGGTCAAATACCTATATAAAAAATGTTTGGTACCCTGAGACAATGCAAGCTCCATAGGATTTAGGGGAAGACAAGTGACTAGTTTCTTTAATTTCTATTGAACATCTCTTAAATTGCTTTTCTTATGTTTGGCTGGCTTTTTAAATACTAGTGATTGTTTATGTAAAAAGAAGGTAACCAGTTACTGAAAACTAAGCAAGTCCATGTCTTTCTAATCAGTACAGTACCTGTTTCATCCTGATTACTGAGTAAAGAAGTATCTATTGTTTTAATTGGCTCACATGCTTTTTCCTCTGTTTCTGTGAAGGAAGGAAAATAGAAAATATTAATTTGAAAAAATGGACAAAAAATCACATGTGTACACACAACAATTGTACATAATCACAAAACATCAGCTTCAGATGAGGACATTTGAAAACAAATTTCCAAACAAATGTTATTCGCTGATGAACCACCTTCCCAGGTGGGGCACCTCGAGATTGTTCTGTCAGGTAACAATGTGATTCTCAATTTCCATAACCATTCCAGAAAATGCTTGCAATCAATGCCAGTTAGAACAGCCTTATGACCCAGTTTCAATGCAGGCAGACCCACTGTCATAGTGGCAGGGGCAACTCTAATCCTTTTTAGCTGGCAAAACTCCGTCCTCTCGATGGAGGGCTCTGCACAGGCAGCGTGTGCCCCTGCTCCAGTGAGCACTGCTGGCTCCTGTGGGCTGAAGTGCCCCACTTGGGGCTGGTGTATGAGCTACCTGCTCATACTGCTGGAAGGGATTAACACTTGGGAGGAGTTATAAAGCTTTGGAGGGGATGGACATCACTGCAGTAGTCATCTGTGAATGACAGATGATGGCAACTCACATTATACTACACCAATGCAAAGATATTTAATTATATCACCACCAAGAACAAAATCAAAAAAGATATCACTGCCATTCAAACCATCAATGAACTTTCCCTATAGCTTTCTGTAAGAACTCTCTGCTTCCACTATGAATGTCACAACCTACTGAAATTTAAGATACTCAAAGCTAGTTTAGATTTTATTTTCAAATATTATGCTCAGCATCTGTCATGGACTATATACACTTTCCTAATAATTTGCTAAAATATTTTCTATTATTAGAAAGTTAAAAACTTTAGATGAAAGCAGTCTGCTCCTGACCCACTGGCATTGATTGCTGTCCAGCAGCCTAATGTCTAAATGGAGATTTGCCTGAGCAAATACTGAATGAGTCTGCAAATAGGAGAGCAGCGGCCATGTCCGTGGGCCTGGGATGGCCATCGCAGGCCTTGGAGCTGCTGCAGGTGGCAGCCACTCCTGGTGTTCCTCAGAACACAAAAATCTGCTCTTGGCTGTAAAGCTCATGTGTGCATGAACGGAAGAGCTGAATGCCATGGCTGACAACAGTTAAGTCTTTCAGATTCACTGCTGCAGTGTTTCACTTCACTAAGCCACTATAATGAACTGTTTTGAAGCTGCTAAGTTTGTCCCAAGGCCAGAAATATGACTGAGTTCAAAACACACTGATAACAAAATGGTCATTGCTGACATGATAGATACACTTCTAGAGACTGGCAAAATGTATTTCTTCTCAGCTAAAAACCAGGTTATGTTTATTATATAAGCCCTCGTTCCAGTACCTTAAATAGGAGATTACATATGCGATTCTTAGTTAATCTGTTTCTAAAATACACCATAAAATCATCTCCTCACCTGACGCATTGTAACAGTATGCATCGTACCGATCAGTTGTATTCGCTGGAAGTTTGTAAATGCCAGTGGTATTTGCTGCACAAAGAGGATAGGGTTTGATCCGTGGGATAACAATATGCCCCACCACAAAACCATACCTGTGAAGAACAGAGGTAAACAAACCATATTACTTACTATAGCAGATGTCACCTCAAACATCAAGAAGCTACAAAGAAGCCATTATTTTTTAAAAGTGCATGCAGTTTATTCATACGGTTTTGTTACCTTTTTGTTCCTTGTTCATTTGGTTGCTCCCTTCTCACATCAGTCTCCTGTCACTCAACATCATTTTATGTTTAATTTCTAGAGCTAAACCCATTTAAACTAAACAAGCATCTTACCAAGGTTGTTACTAAGCTAGGTTGATCAGTTCCCTAGGGTGATCAGAGCAAGGGAGTCAAAGTGAGGGAGGAGAGTGCACTTTTTGTTCAGTGCGAGTTTGTATTACCTGACACTAAATTCCCATTCTTTAGGGATTCACATTTTCATTGCTTTGACATAACACACTGCTCAATGACACTTCACTCAGAAGAGCTGAGGGCTCAATTTATGGTACCTGAGCAAGTTTAAAGAATGCTTGCAACACACATCATTTTCTGCAAAAACTGACAGCCTACTAAAATATTCAAATACAAGACTCATTCATCCACAAATCCTTACTGTATCTTTCAGTTGAACAATGTGATTATTGTGCACAGAGCTCACATAATTCAGTGAAGACTGTGATTACATAACGTACAATACATTATTACTATTTTGCAATCCTGTAACACCTGATTGATTCCAATGTATTTAACTAGAGACGTGATAGAATGGAAACAAGAACGGGTTTGGTTTGGGTTTTGCTTTACTTCTCGAGAGGAATGATTTATCAGGGAGGAGTTAATGTCACAGCTTTGCAGTTTTTTATCTATGAACATCATTCCAGTTTCATGTCTAATGTGCAGATACTTGCAATTCTGAAATTCTCTTGTAGGTGGAATTATAAAGTACTTTAACCACACTCCCAACTGAGCTTACAATGCTGACACTTTACAAACCATTATGACCTACTTGTGTTATGTTCTGTTGATTCATCTTATTCACATGCATTTTGATGGTTATATGCAGCATATTTTCCCTCTCCTACTCTATTTTAATAAGAGCTAAGGTTTACTGACAAGGATTACTTCTAGCACAGGATCAACAAATGAAAGTAATAGGGTGGGAGAGTTGGCCAGAAGGAAGGGAGGAAGAAATCCTATCCACATGGCTTTCACGTCCAAATCTGTCCTCTGGTCAATTTTGAATTAGGGAAAAATGTAAAATTAATGAAAAATTACAGCCTACCACTGGGGGAAAAAAAAATTCCCTCTTCTTCTTTCAATTACCTTTATATTTAGCTTTAGAAAATACTTTCCATATTTTAGAATACTCATTATTGGTGGCATAGAAATCTCTACCCATGGGCATTATTTAGGATTTGATCTCTAAATGTTGTGTAGTGCTGGGCAATTCAGAATGCTGTGTATATTCATGTGCTAATGCCAGAAAAAGAACACGTTAATGTCAGAAAAAGAACATGCTAATGTCAGAAAAAGAACATGCCTACTTTGTTATAAAGGACTTTCCCCTCAGAGTAAAGAACTGTTTCTAGTTTTTATGTGGTACCATTTTAAATTGCATTCCCACGTCTCAGAGAAGAACTCTCAAAGAATTCTGTTCACGTATTTCACCACCACAATACTTGTGAAAGTGAGCATGCCAGAACAGGAGATATTTGCAAGCCGTATGGATGTCAGTACTATTTCTCATGGTACCAGAGTGAAAGCCTTAAAATTTTGAAGAAATGTCCACTTCGTTTTTCTAAGTTAGAAGATAAATTCCATTTCTGCCTATTTCCTGTCTAAGTTAGACTGCAATGAAGTTGAAAATCTGCTATCATTTATTTAAACTCCATAATGGTTTGCCAACATGCATCTCCTGGGCTGCAGTGATCATGCACTGGTGGAGTTTGCAGTCCTGGGGGAAATGGGTGAGGAGAAGAGTAAAGTCAAGACCCTGAATTTTAGGGAATTAAGCTTCCAGCACTTCAAGGAGGTTTTCAATAGGCCCTCCTGAGAAACTGCCCTGAGGGACAAGGGTGCAGAACAGAGGTGGCAGGTATTCAAGGACTCCTTCCATAGAGCGCGAGAGCTCTTGATACCAGTTTAAGAAATGAGGAAAGCAAGCCAAGAGGCCTGTATGGCTTTGTTGGGATTAAAGGACAGGAAGGAAATGCACAGGCAGTGGAAGCAGGGTATCAACACCTGCTGGGGTATAAACACACTGAGAGCAGCCTGCCCAGAAAAACCTGGGGGTACTGTTGAATGAGAGGCTGGACATGAGCCAGCAGCGCCTGCTTGCAGCCCAGAGAGCCAAACGCATTCTGGGCTGCATCCAAAGCAGCATGGGCAGCAGGTCAAGAGGGGAGATGTTCCCTCTCTGCTCTGCTCTGCTGAGACCCCACTGTGCCCAGCTCTGGGGTCCCCAGCACAAGAAGGACATGGACATGTTGGAGCAAGTCCAGAGGAGGGTCATGAAGATGATGAAAGGGACAAAGCACCTCTGCTCAGGAAACGCGGAGAGAATTGGGATTGTTATATTAGTATTCACTCAAATTTTTTGAATTAAATGTTTTCTGTAACTTCTAGGCTCTTGCGCTAGTTATTTTTTGAGAAATTAAAGAGTCTGTATTATCCACATTTGTTGTCCTATACATCATTAATTACAGCATGTAATTAGGTCAATTGACAACATGGTTTTCAGGTTTTTAATAACTACTGTAACTGTCCTCTGAAAAATCTCCATTTACAGATTACAGGAATGCACGAATACTGTGGTCATTTTTCACTGAGTTGTCAAAAGCTCATCCCTCACAGTACCACCTGCTGCTTTTTACTGTTCCTTGGCAAGACCGAGTTCCATACATGGCATACACTATCCTCAGCCTATGCTCACATTAGGTCCTTACTTTTCACATACTTATCTTACCAATCGTTTAGTGACACAGTATGATCTGAACATCTTCCTAATTAGTTTATTATCCTGTCATCTTTTGTTATCTTTAGATTTTATCTGTGAGGGGTTACAATTTTTTTTTAAAAGATAAATGGTAAAAAACTATATGCATGAAGGACTTACTTACTACTAGACCCAGAGCAAACATACACATGCACAGAGATGTTTTGTTCATTACAGAATATAACTTATTTAACTAATCTGAACGGCTACAGTAAGTCAAATGTAATTATTACACCAGTAGTGTCATATGTTTTCAAGAATTTCTTTACCTGCAAGTTTCAAATCCAGACTCGTGAGCTTCCTTCAGCTGCTCTAGTGTTGCCAAGGTGCTGTTGAGAGCTCTGCAGAGTTTGACTGCTTCAGATCGTGTGAGACTGTAGCGACCATTTTTTTCAACATGAAAAACTCCTCTGTATCTGCAACTTACATTGAATTCTGTTACCAAAGCAAAAGAAAAAAAAATGTTAACAATTTAGACCTAAGAATTTAGACCTTAAGTGAAGACCTGGAAATCATTTATTTTCATGTATAATGCTTTCAAAGCAAACCAGCAACAAGTAACAGCTACCAATTCATTCAGAAAAAAGCACTGCCACTTTCAATCACTTTTTTCATACTTCCCCTCTTTGGGCTGAGGCATGAGCCAAATCTCCAGCCTTCCCAAAAATAGCCATACATCCTTTTGTGAGGTATCTAGGACTTTTAACACACCCTTAACACTAATGTGCAGAAGAAGGAGTTAACAATAATAATGTCAATACGAATAAGAATAATCACGTGCGTAGAGGAAAATGGGGAAACATCAGGACACTTCAAAGCAATGTGAATTAAGTTTGCTTCTGCCCCACCTTTCCCTCAAGAGAAAAAAAGCAGTTGTAACTCCAGACTAGAATGACAACTGCTAAGCTCACTTCATAGGAGTAGCTATTATTTCCAGTGCAGAGAGGAGCATGACTCATTTTTATCTTAATTTTAATGGAAGTTCCATGTGCAATAAAGGGAAAAATAGACCAGTCTTCTCCAATACTAAAAGGGCGCATCTGTACTGTCTATTTGAAAAAAAATTACATATAATAACTGTTTTACTAAAAGACACGAAATGCAATTCATGCACATTCGCATTGACACATTCCATATAAATAATAAGCAACGCTCCTAATGTAATTTTTTGCTTGACAGTCTATTTTGCTTGACAGTCTATTTCACAGATGTGAAAGCAAATGATAGGAATCAAGGCATGCACTCTTTCTTCAGTTTCTTTTGTCCATTGATAAACTGATGTTATTCTGTGTACAGGGTATCTACTCAGTGTAAACTGCAAGGAACATTCCTTTCCATAGCTCACAGGAAACATTCAAGGAGATAAAATACCAGATTAGACCCAGCCTGTATGATGCATGAGAGGATGGCCACTATTCACAGCATAGGTAGGAGTCCAATAGTATTGATTCTTGCTTGTCCAAAGGAGCTCAAAAGCTGTGTAGCCAATCTTGAATACTTGTACCATAGGCAACAGAATTAATCATATTGTCATTTGGGATAGCCTTTCCACAAAAAGAACAGAAAAAATACCTCTTGTCCCACCTTTTTCCTTCCCCCAGTATTTTGGCTGACAAAAAAATCAATTTGTATTGCAGACCTGTTTTACAGTCTTGCTGACTACAGTTCCTAATATTTTTAAAATTTTTATTATCATACATTATTAAAAAACATATGGCACTTCTGCCACTCCTTGACTACTGCTATGGGATGGAGCTGCTCTCACAGCTGCCATGCAAGTGACTTCTACTTTGGCTCCAAATATTTCATATTCAAAGCCTGACATTGCCTTGGAAGTTGTCCAGTCAGTAGCTGTATTAAGCTGAAATGACCTAGACAAGAAAAAGGCTTTTCTTTAGTTTTCCCTTCTTGATCCTCTCTTCCTAAAACATACTCTATGAAGCCCAAGACTTAATGTTAAATATGGGGATCAGACCATGAAATTCTATTTGATTACTTTAAAGTAACAAGCTTAGTGAATTTGGAGCTAAATTTTCTTGGAGCATCAAAATCTTTTGTGATAACTTTAGGCTGATTTCTGAAAAGCTTTTGCTGTGAAAGGGCGTACCACATACACTTGTTTTGGGTTCCATTTCATCGCAGTTAATCCTATATTCACTGAATTATAAAGTGAAGTTCACTTTTGTTTAGAGTGAGTTCATATAGCCGCCATTAAACCTCAGCCCATTCCTGGTTTTAAACACCACAATTTATGCTCCATTACCACTCTGAGACTCAGTCACAGTCAGAATTCCATGTAGAGAGTCAATTACTTAGACTTCTGCTGTTTAAAAAGTTGGCTTACTAACAGAAATAGGCTTAATGGAACTATGTGGAATACGTGCGTACACATGTGTACATTTTCCACGGAAACGCTCAGCCTGAGTATGCCCTGCCCACCGGGACACTGCTGAGAGGTACCCGGCTTACTGCACGTGTGCTGCCCAACTGCACTGCATGCACATGCAGGAGCAAAGCCAAAGCTCCCAGGAAGCCTTGCTCATGCAGCGAGAGAGATCATGTGGGTGTCCAGGAAACCCCAGGCAAATGTGGCAATCCAGTTGTCAAAACTGGGTTTGAGGCCATCCAATTCGTTGGCACTGTGCCCTAAAGTAATGCTGAGACAGCACCTTTGTTTTTTACTTTGATGGTATCTTCTACGCCTACTATTCCAAGTGTACCACTGCTGTAGCAGAGACACTCTGTTCATGAATAACTGAGCATGGGAAAAGGACCAAAGCAGTACCCAAAACTCACATGGTATTTCACAGTCTAAGCAAACTGTGTAAATTCAGCATCTACTCTTT
Source organism: Corvus kubaryi (assembly GCF_017639235.1). Lineage (NCBI taxonomy): Eukaryota > Metazoa > Chordata > Aves > Passeriformes > Corvidae > Corvus > Corvus kubaryi. The sequence goes on from NW_024581172.1 coordinate 12,136, forward strand.
GAAGATAGTAATTACCACATTTTAAAAATGACAAAATACAAACCCAGAGCTGTCAGGGAACAGAGCATTTTTACTTTATAGTCTTGTATTTTAATGCCCACACAATGGGGACCCTTAACTGAATTAATGAAAAAAATTCTGATCACACCAATAAATACCATATTAAAAATAAATGATGGGATCTAAACTCAATTAATACCTTAATTTTTTTTCCATGCTGAGGCTTATAGAGTAATTTTGAGTTAAGGAAGAAACATGACTGTCAAATTTAAATCAAAAGACATATTTCACCTTTTCCCATAGGGCAGGAAGGTCAAATCCATTAATTTTATGTTGATGTTACTTAGCTGGCTTTAACACAGTTATGCAAAAGATGGATTTTTGTTCTCTTCCAAGAGACAAGGCAATGCAAAACTCATACTGTGTAACAAACTATTGCACTCTAAACTGATCCTTTTAACATTTCTGAAGTATCGAAGGGGCTGACTCAGAGTGGACTCACAGTGAAATCACGAACAGCACGCAAACCTTCCCTCCTTCCCCCTCTTAGAGCTGTCTGGCTTTGGGGCCTGACAGGACACAATCTTTCCTTTCTTCTTTCATCCACATGATCTGCTACAGCTGTTTAATTGCCTTTAAGAAGGCAAACAGTACGAAATATGTCTGAATTGTCATAATCATTAATCTCACCCAGACTATGAGATTGGGTGACACAAACCAAAGCCATGGAACGTTCCTAAGTCTGTGCTGAATTTTATGAGCATGGAAAACGTAAACTTCTACACAGGCCATTTCTCCCCATCCTTCCCAGGATTTCTGGTGCTCTCTCTCAAACAGCTGCATGCAAACCTTTCTCTGCTATCACCATTCATGTATCTAAACCAAGTTCAATTAATACTTGTCAACCAAAATCTCTAACTTCAGTTCCCCAGACAATTTGGTAGTTAGAGCCCACTGGTGGGATAGAATCGCCTCACACAGACTAAAGAGCATTGTCCTGTCAGAGAAGTTGAGTTACACCCTGATAACTAATACAAGAGGCTTGTTAGAAACTGTCACTGTAAGAAACCAGGTGCAATTTCCATTTCCACCTTGATTCTGCAACCCTTATGTATAATGAGTAACTCTGACTCACGCTAACTCTTCCCATTGGAATTGATTTTCCATGAAGATTTTTGGTGTACCATACTGATGTCTCATGCACTACTCCCTGTTTTCATTGTTTTCAAGACACCACCTGGGGGTTTCATTCTCAAGGTGGATGCTGTCTTGTCTTTGAGAGGAAAAAAAAAAATAGCAGTTCTTTCAGCAACTGCAGAGATACATCAAAGTGGAAGATTTGCAAACACCCTGCCCACTTGAACAAGAGTATGTGTAAAGCTTGTACGTTGTTAACAGAGTTCTTGGTAAAACCGCATGCTGAATTGCATGGCAACCAGGAAACGTTACGGGGATGTTTTCGCGGGGATTTTCCCTTTCAGTTTGCGGTTCAAGATGATTGACAGGTCACCAGGATGTGCTAAACTGGGGCTGACAACAGGGACAGAACTAGAGGTTTCACAGTGTGTATAGTTTTCATTCTCTTTGTTTTAATGGAATATAGGATTTACATTTACTGTAAGAACTTAGTTCAAATTTATTAAACTAGCTTTGGGCAGATATACATGGGTAAATGTTTCCTTACAATCACAGACTATTGAATCTTGTACTGACACTTCTGAACAGGAACAACCACCAGCTTAGCACTGCTACCTACATTTTGAATATTATCATCTGCTTCAAGTGCATGCTAGTAATGAAGTAGCAAAAAGTAACATATTGGAAACAGATTAAAATATGTTTAAAAGAAAATCCTAGCAACTACAATTCCTCTTCAGGCAAATCTATAAATTGGGCCATATGAGTCCTAAAATCTGAAGAGGTCTGGACAGTCCAGATCTTGTCTCTCAGTACAGACCTATCTCTAGTTATGCCTACTTTTTTACTTGGTTCTCAAGAAAACTACTTCACGGCTAAATAAGAATGCATATTTTACTTCTGACTTGAGAAAATGGCCTCTGAATACAAAATTTCATATGGAATGGATTAATGAAACATTTCAGGACGCAAAACATTTTGTCAGTGTATATATTAAGTTAGCCTGATTACCGCCATTTGACATCTGCGAGAACTTAAGTGTACAAAAAAATACAATTCAGTGATTACCTAATACACTACAACACACATGGGCCTGGAAGGCATTATTTGCTGAGTATTCCACCTTTTTTTTTAGTCTATTAGTAAAAAACTTCACCCAAGCAACTCGCAGTACAGGCAACTGTAACAGGATACATAGGCTTTTACCTTTATGTCAGAAGTTGGACTAAAGCCCAAGTCAGTGATGAAAACCACTGGATAGCTGTTTGCTAGGTCATGAAAAATGATTCATTAATCCCAGCCACAGTCACTAATAGACACGTGTCGACATCATTAAAACACACCTATACTCAAATCCCTCGGGGCTTGATGAGGAAAGGAAAACTGTGCTGGGAAAATAGGACTCAAAACTGGGATGACTACATACTGATCAAAATTCAGAAACCAAATTTGCAAGATCCACATGAATGAAGCAAGCAGTCCTTTACCATCCCAACACAAAAGCGCAAAGGGTCAAGCCACATGTATAATCATTAAGTGTGCCTGGTTTTGTGTTCTCCCTGTTATGATATTCTTGTTCTGCTAACCACCATTCTCCAAAGAAAGTAGAGAAACAAATCTAGAAATAGACCACCTACACCATAAGCAAGGCTTTTCCACATAGTGACAGTGAAAGTAAGTCTTTGCAGATTCTTGGGAGCTGTCCGATGAAATACTTTCCTTGGAGTATTGCCAAGTTGTGAAACCTACAATGATTTATAGGAAATACATTTCCAGATTTAGTGGCAATAAACCATAGTTTTGGTTTTCAAAGTATCCCTTGTGGATACTTAAATGAAGCCGAATAAGGGGTTTGTCTTTCAGTTTGAAACTGCCTTTAATTCTGAAATTAAAATAATTAAGTTTGCACAAAATAAAATAAAATAGCATAAAATAAAATCACTTAAGAAAGCTAGGTTTAAGTGTTTACATGGCTGTGATACATACAGATGGTTTAAGGAACCCAGACCAAAGTTTCCCTCAGGAATTTTTTTAAATGTCATCTTTTCATTTCAGTTTGGAATAGAAAAATATTCTAAGCCTTGAAAATTTTAATGGGAGAGAAAAAGCCCACACAATTATATCCCTAATAGATAGCTGATATTCAGTGGGAAAAAAATTCTCCACACACCTGGCTTTTTAAAGACAGCAACGTCCAGGAAAAAAACTTTAAAAGGGATTTACCTGCATGTTTGCAAGGAGTTCCTGCTACAAATAGAGACAACTTATTCTTAGTACTTGGGTGTGGTGACAAGAAAGTGAAGATGACTCTCCACAGATCCAAAGGTGTAAAGTCAGAACTTTCTTTGAAGTTGTGCCTACTACCCAGTTGTATTTGGGTACCTAGTAATTCAGTCTGAAAAAGCAAACAAGAGTGTAGCTTTCTCACTTTCCTGTGTGCTGCTAACTGCCTGAAAAGTCATGAGATAGCCATGCTAACCTTGAGGTCCAAGTGGGCTGACGTGGATCTCTGCAGTGAAAAAGAGATGTGGCTGGAGGTATGCACAGAGGCCAGAGAGGGTACACTGCACAAGGAGGCTCTCCTTTCTCCAACAAAAATTACCAAGTATTCCTTGAATTTCTGTATTACTCCAGGAAATGCACACTGGAAATGGGATGCAGGACAAAGCTCAAGCTGCTGACTTTCTTCTAAATTGTTGTTCCTAATGAATCTGCCGACTGATCATCAAAGTATCTGTTTACTGATGGACAAAAATCTCCAGTCTCTTAACTGACAGCTCTCCTGGCTACTGCTTTAAAACAATGGGTGTGGGGGTAGTGCTATTAATAAATCAAGAATTCACAGAGTCACTCAAAATGCAAGTAAGTGCAAGAAATATGCTTCAGTCCTCAGCAGCTGCTGTAGGAAGAAAAGAATCGGCTAATGCATCTTCCAATCTTTATCTGCCTGGCAACTGTTGCTCTGGTAAACATCCTGAGTGAGCCCATACTGTGTCATCACTAATGATAAACCTCCTTTCTGCTGAAATTAATATTAGTCTTTTTGTAATAGTCTCACCCAATAGGGAGCTGAAAGTTTTCAGACTACAGTAGAACGTGGTACAGCTGCACAGCACCTCGGGGGAAAAATTGCAGGCAGTGATATCATAGTCTGCAATTAGTTATCTGATATGTCCCCCTCGAAATGATGAAAACATAATCATCATTGCCGATACGGGGAGAGCTCCAGGCTGTACAGTGAGCAGTCTAACCCCAAAGGCTGAGTAACAAGGGCTGTGAGAAGAATCAGTTGGGATCAGTTCCATGCAATCCAGGTGAAGAAACACTCGAAACAAAGCTGGAGAATAACAGTTGGGGACTGATTTTCACTGTTGGATCAATTTAGTTATTTGGGATAAAAGCAGTTGACGCACGGAGTTGCTCAGAAGACAGATCCCCAGCCTGGAGCCTAGAGGGCCTTATTCCTATTCCCTGCTCTGTCACTTAGCCTATGAAAGAAAGAAACCTCAGGAATCTTTTCAAAAGCTCTGACAGCCAGCCAGTTAAAACAAAGATAACATTACTCTGGTAGACATACTGAAAGAGGAAGGCTGCTCAGAATATGCCTCACAATGTAGGATATGATCTATAGAAATCAAAGGGAAAGTTCTTACGCAAGCTTCTGATGACGGAAGAGAATATTGTCACATCCACCACTCCCTTAGGTTTTTTCCCTAGTACGAGAAGGGCAGGGATCCCACAGCCTATAACCAGACTGGCTAGGCCAGCAGGCAACCTCTCCTGCAATTTTTGGTGGCAAAATATTTCCATTTTCTGGACCCTGTGTGACTCTATCCATCCATAAAAGGGTTTCAAGAATCTTGAGATTTATACTGAAAATGCTGACTAGCAAGTAACTTTCCTAAGATGTATACAGGTTATTCATACACTAAGCTACATGTGCTGTTGAATTTCTTTAGTAATTCTTACAATCTCAGTTATGAATCTTCTGGTACTGGTTTAGTAAAAAGGCACATTTAATAACTAGAATTTACAATAAACATTAGTATGGTACACAATGCTGTTGCTATCACTAATATGGTGGGAATAATAATATTTTTCCTATTAAAAGTAAGTGTATTTAAACTTAAAAATTTATGACAGGCCGTGAATATTCTCTTGCTTAAGGGAAGAATGGGAAGGAGGCAGTGGCAGTGTGGCCTCAATATTCTGTGCTTTCAAATACTACATTAAATTCTACATATATTTAGGCAGTGGAGATAAGTAAAGGCAATGCACTATTGCTTGCACGCAATCATCCTTAAATAGCAAAGCATCATTGTTTCCCGAAAGTGTTGGAATCATTGTGAAGCCAGTGATTCTGTTGTGATGCTCATATATTCTAGTAATCTGTTTTAATGAGATATAGCTGGATTTTACAAAAAGATCCAGAGCTAAATCCATGCTTGAATGGTAAATGATACAGTGGCAGACCTCAGTTCAGGTACAGTGAGCTTGATGACACTGGATTCATTTTGAGCAAGAGTCAATTCAAATAGCAGTTTGGGAATATGCTATCTTAATAAATACAAAATTTGAGACAGTTACTAATTAATAAAGCACCAGAATATTTTTTCCCACACCAAGGATATTACTGGAAGCAAAACTCATCAGGTTGTTTATCAAGTGCACTAGACAAAGCATCCATCCAGGAGATAGGAGTACAGGCTGGGAGAAGAATTCATTGAGAGCAGCCTCGATGAGAAGGACTTGGGGTTTGTCATGGATGAAAAGCTGGCCATGAGGCACCTGTGTGTGCTCCCAGCCCAGAAAGCCAACAGCATCCTGAGCATCCAAGGCAACATGGCCAGCAGAGCAAAGACACGATCCTTTCCCTCAACTCTGCCCTCATAAGACCCAACCTGAAGTGCTGCATCCAGCTCTGGGGTCTCCAACATAAGGACATGGACCTGTTGGAGCAAGTACAGATGGGGGCCATGAAAATGACTAGAGGGCTGGAGCACCTCTCCTACAAAGAGTGGCTGAGAGAGCTGGGGTTCTTCAGCCCAGAGAAGAGAAGGCACCAAGGAGGCCTCTCTGCAGCCTTGCAGGACTTAAAAGGTTTTTTTTTTTTAAAGAGGAAGACTTTTTTTACACAGGCAGATAGTGATAGGACAAGGCGAGACAGTTTTAAACTAAAAGAGAAAAGATTTAGATTAGATGTTAGGAACAAGTTCTTTACTGCGAGGGTAGGAGACACTGGAACAGGCTGCCCAGAGAAACTCCACCCCTGTGCGTGTTCAAGACCAGTTTAGATGGAACCCTGAGCAACCTCATTTAGAGGGTGACATCTCTGCCCATGGCAGAGGGTTGGAACAAAATGGTCTTTGAAGCCCCTCCCAGCCCAAACCATCCTGTGATTCTGTGATGTCTCTTAGAAACAGCAGAAGTAGCTGATGCAGTGAGAAACCACTTTTCCAGGTGATTTGCTACCAATCATTGTGCATAGATCCTACTATCTTCCTTGAACAGTCTAAAAACACGTCTTAGACACACCTTGCTATAACACACTGCTAATTCATCTGACTCATAAAACTACTTTCTCTGGGAGGGTGGGAAATATTGGGCTACTTCCCAATAGAGAAATCAATTCAAGATACCAAACCAGTAAATTAAAAAGCAAAACAGAGGTTTCAATTAGTTATGTTTCCATGACTATCACTGTGGATATATTTGTATCACATCAGGGGTGGAAAAAAGGTGTTAATACATTGCCTTGCAATTGCTGTGGGTCAACAGTAATATGATTGTGACTGTGTTGACAAAATGGCATGACCTGAGCACTATGAGTAATAAAGCCAGACAGAAGACTGATACTGTTAAGAAATTCAGTCTAGGTCTGCAAAAAATTGGTTCTGTGGGTGTTTCAGAAATTAGGAAAATCCCTACCTTTACTCATAAGGAGTATTTTCTCACACGGATTGTTCAGCCGAAGGAAGGATTGCACAGCCAGACACAGTGATGGATTGCCAAACTAACTGAAGAGAGTTTCCTGTTTTTATGGTTACAGTTTTCAGAGAATGCTCTGGTCGTCTGTGCTCTTGTTCACTTCCCATCCAGTAGAATAATATTTGCACAAGAACATTTTTCTTACAATTAATCATAATGCTTCTTTCAGCTGAAACAGCCCTGTATGTGAACTCATACCTGCTTTCTGAAACTGAAGAAAAAGAGGCCTTGTTGATGGGACAAGAGGCTAGGACTTTGGAGAAGATGTTCTGTTTACAGCTACACTGCTTTCTCTCTGTTGTCCTACCTCTGAGGTGGGGATAAAAACACTGACTTCCCATGGGCTATAAAAATCACTAATCATTATTTTCTGCTGGCAGCATGGTTGTCAGTTCACTTCTTTCTCACTAGTTGGGAATATTCTTTATCTCTTAAATACTACTATATCTAGACTTGAAATTTTAAGTTCTAGGGTAATTTAAATACACTCAGACTCCAGGTCTGCTAGATGTGTTGGTGAAACCCATCACATAAGGTAACTCCCTCTTAACTAAATGTTGTAATATTTACGTGAACTCCACGCAATGCAAGGAAAAAAAAAAAAACCAACAAAATTTCAACAGAGACACCAACTATTTCTGAAGTGACACATTGAGAAAGCCTAAGATGTCAAATCTGTTTCAAGAATTCAAGCTCTTCTACAAAAGTCAGAAGAATCCAGTAGCTGACAAACAGAAGGAAAACATCTCAGACATGCGCTGATGTTGAAATGTTTGAATGTTTAAGGTACTGGAGGATATACTGAGGAGAGATCACTTGTTTTTGTTATGAATGCCCACACTGAGCTTTGAAGACATGGATGTGTATCAAGTAAATGTTATCAATAAATACTTAGTTAGGTTATTAATAGACCCAAGCCTTGCTGGGCCCAAGACTTTAGATGCTGTGGTTACGCTATATTTTTTAAATGGGTTTGTGACAACACAGAAGCAATTGAAGAAAATAACATTGTCTGTATTTTATTTTGAAGGGCAGACTAGTCAGGCAGAGAGAGCTTTTTTATTTTTTCCTCCTTTGCTCAGCAGAAGAAATTAATTAAAGAGTTTATTCATTTGTGAATGCAAAATTTTGGATAGAAATTCTACTGATCTTTAAGGGCACTGTCGCAACATCTTACCAGTCTTGCATTGTTCTTTATGCAATATATTGTTTATGCTGCACTAATTTATGATAGGTCTGGTCCCCACTGGCATACATCTAAGTAATAGGAGTTGTTAAGAAATATAAAAGAAGAAAAACGATCTCCAGCACCAGAAAGAAACACAGACTACTTGTTATATGTACTACCTGGATTAAAATAAACTCTCATCAAAGCATTATCAGAAAGAAAATTCAAATTTAGTCATTGGTCTTAACAATCTCCTACTCACAGGATTTGTCTCCTTCTGGAAAACTGGACAATTGGGCTTTTCTCTAGTCCACATGAACCCACAGAGACAGAAAACACTGTCTAGTGTGTATGCCTAGAGACGCCCTGAAAAATCACCTGAAAAACTGTGCTGATCTTACCCTTCCATGATGCTCTAAGATTGCCCCTGCTTCACTGTTTTAAAAAAACAGTTAATGTTGTGCTCTGTTCAGTGTGAACACAAACAATATCACTACTAGATAATGTGTGAGACTTGGCAGGACAAGAATATGTTGAGAAAATAAAGCAAAACTACTCTAATCTTTTCCCACCCAAAAAGCAGCCAGGAAATTAAGCCATAAGAGTAAAAGGAGAAGAAGAAGAAAAAAGGAATTAATAGAACTGATCTTGTAGAAATGTCACAAGACACAAAAATCGTAATAGACACTCTTAGAAGAGCTCTGCAGCATTTTATACCACAACAGGGAGCAAATGGGTCCAGGGTTTTACTGAAGTAAGCCACAAAAGCAGGAAAGAAACTTCTCTCTAGGCAGTCACCATGGGAATGTGTCTCACATGCTCAAAATGTCTGGCAGTTACTACTTTTAATACAAGAATTGTTAATGGGATAAGTGCTTGTCTAAAGCCTTAGCTGTGCCCGCTCAGTGATGAACTGGAACCACCAAGTATCTCTTCTCAGTAGGCTATAAAATGATTTTGCTACATTCTGGAAAAGAGGAGTTTAAAAGTTTAGAGCTCAATGTGCAACCTCAAGAAGGACACTTTTATTTTCTGTGCTAGGAGAGATTTTGCTCCTCACAGGAAGACAAAGTTACTCTGACTCGTGCAATGGAAGAGTGGTATTTTGTCAATACAATTTTACGAAGTCACCGGACACTCCAGCTGTAGCCTTTCCCAGAGCATCAAGCCTTTATGAACAAATACCTCCAAACCTTCAAGAAGACAGTTGATATTTATAACTAGGAAGTATTGGTTCAAACAGGAGTGCAACTTGACAAAATTTAAGACACCATTCTTCAGTTAATTATTAAATAAATTTTAAAGTTCTTGAACCTAAAGAAGCGTTAAGTCTGACAGTAGAGCAAAAGATGTAAGTCAGTTCTCACTTGGCAAACTGCTTCAAACATCCCCAATCATAAAAGATAAGCATGGAATAATAACTCTTTAAGGAAGCTCTACTTTGCATTTGCTGTTGTCTAACAGGAAACAATTGCTATTGAACTGAAAATAGCTGCCGGTCCTCAGTGTGTATAGAGATAGCAAACCCACAAGTAAACAGGATAAAACTGTCAGACCAATGAAGTCTTACCTGATTTTTATAGCACTGCTACTGGCCAAATTGATTTAAACAAAATATGTGTTATTTCACTTCCATGTGAAATGGAATAAATTTGACATAAGTGTTCCTATATGTCAAATTTATGCATAAACAATATACAGGAACAGAGAACAAAACACTGCATTTATAAATATGAAGACTCATTAGCGAAAGAAGCTCTTTTTTCTGCACTTACACACCTGTGTAAATGATGGAAAGGGAAAGGACATGTAAATAATGAAGGACACTTAATCAAGCAGGAGAAGGGAAAATAAGGAAGTGAGTGAAAGATGCGTTCAGGCCGCACCCTCAGTGTCCTCATTATTAATGAATCATGTTTCTTTATAATTGGCAAATACTACTTTCCCTTGAACATTCCTGGTTAACTATTCCATATTCCTTGTGCAGAAGCTTTATCCAGAGCACCAGGATGGAGCTGGGAACACCTGGCTATCCTCAGCAGTGGCATATTGTGTCACTCCCTCGTCTCCTCATTCTGTGATAGGGACACTCCACCTTGTTGGCCGATGGCAAAGGGTAGGTAAATCATTCCCATCACAACCACCCCTACAGCACTGCTGAACTATTGCATTTACATGCTGCAGGAAGAGCGTATTCCAGCCTCTTTAGTCTGTTTTGAGTGGGCATGAGGGCTCAGAGTGCTCCCTGCAAACAGCCGCAGCCGTGCTGCCCTGGCACGCATGATACCAACCCCTTGCTGATACGCCTCCCTGGTGGCAAGCTGTGTTCTCTCTGAGAGGCTGCCAGCTTAAGGCTGGTGCTCGACTTTTAAACCCCAGTTTGGCCAGCAGCTTGCTTGCTTTCTGGGCACTTGCTTACATCTGCTCACAGGGGTCTGGGTGCGCACAGAACAACCACCGAGCTTCAGTTAACCTCTCACTTCTGTATGGGAAACCTGCAAGAAACTATTCATTACAGCTACCCACACACACCACACCCTGCTTCTTTACAGACACCTATCCATTAACAAAAATAACAATAAAAAAGCCCCCTAGGGAAATGTACTTCTGAGAACCTGTTTTGCTAACATGCTGTCACTGTGAGACATACATAATTAACAAAAGCTATGCCATGGCAGGTTTTTTTTACTATTATACATTCTGTCAGAGGCAGCATCTTATTTACCAAAGCAGGTATTTTGTAAAACAGACATTAATTGTGAACTTGAGGATTGCAGGCTAATGCCCTTTTCCTAGGCAATTGTCAGTTTGCACCCTGGCAATCTCTTTTATAACCCTCTCACATGCTTTTGGAACAGTATCATTAGCAGAAAGAGAGACGGAAGTTTTAACACAGCTGCTGCATGTCTGGCTTTTTTTTTCTGGTTTGTTTTTTTCTTTTAAGACACAACACAGCCTCTTAGAGCTTCCAGCTACTAAGCTGCGTCAATCATCAAGAGAAAAGAGAAAACAAAGTGAAGCAATGTATTTTTCAAACTGCAAATATAAGTAAAATTCAGGTCATCTCTGTGATTTTTACTTTGAATTAGCATACCCTGCTTGTGCTTTCATGTTTTTTACTGCTAAAGCTGTAGATGATTCTTCAACTCCTTTTGTTTCTTTTGGCCTTTTGTATTGTTTTGGGTGGTTTTTTTCTAATGTTTCACAATCTGAGAATTGAAGGTTATTGTGCCAAAATAAGATTGCTGCATTACATAAAGTTGCC